>NW_019944993.1:31958-34885 GCF_002910315.2 Salvelinus sp. IW2-2015
TCAACGTGATATTTAGAATTCTGGTGTTCTATGGTTTGGTCATAATATACACTTTGCCTGGTGAAGCTCGATCCGCACCATTCTGCTCTCACAGCTCGTTTCGCATATGTCCAGTTTCGGTTGCCTACTTGCACCTAAGATGGATTCTATATATACGCTTCGGACAGTGTAGGTGCAACTCCTGTATATATAGTGCGTAATAGTAGGTAAGTATGGTCGACGCTGTCGTAGAACAGGGTTCGGGCTCCTCAAGTCATTTTTTCTTGTATTGCTATGCGTATAAAGATAGCTATTCATCGAATATCAGAGACGATCTCAATTGATAGATGCGTCATATTAATACTACCCTCATTGTCGAGTTTCTCTAGCTAGTCATCCGCAAGTAGACATGTGCAATAACCCGCATCTTGAGTACCGTTTGTATAAACTAGGTCACTTATACCGCGCGTTCCGTATAATAGATCTGTGAACCCCCTATCTTCTTGTCACTCAGTTTGCTACTGTAGTTGATTTACTACTTAACTCAGGTCACAATGAAGAACGCTTATTAGCACCGACACATTACGTGCGACGTGCGCGATGACGTCGCGCGAGTCAGCGAGTCACGCGTGGTGCGCGCTGAATGGTGAGTCGCCATTCTGTTTGTGCTAACGATCTACAGGTCTCCTCGTAAAGGCTGGTGTCGCGCAGTACATGAGATGTCCATACACTACATAGGGTTGAATCAGTAGCAGTTATTGCCTGTCGATGCTGCGATAACGGTGCCAAATACCTCGCAGGATCATTCAATCATATCAAGCTGAGTTGACTCTGCAGTCGAGGTAGGCAATGTGTGATGCTAGCTGTCATACGAAGATCGCACCATGTGAGAGTGAAGTATAGTTCAATACACCACAGGGGTCCGAGGTGTGCAATCGCGTTTATCGCCCAGTTAGCACTAGCTGTCTGACAGTCCAATTGAATTATTTCAAATTACAACACATAGGATGATCCAGTAGCAGGAATTAGCTAGCTCGTTACTCAGTACGCAATATTTAATGGTTCAATAAACATATGGGTTGTCACTGTTGACCATATGATTGATATGCGGTCAGTAATGAGGCATTAAAGTTGAGTGGGCTTCCTGTCACATGGGGCTCTCCTGGCATGGTGCGCTAGCGGTTTACTTAGTGTTGGGCCAGTAACCGAAGATCTCTGGTTGAATCCCCAAAGACAAATCTGTTAGGTGAAAAATCTTTGTAGAATTTGCCGCTTGAGGACAGCCAGCAGCAGGAGAGCCTCGATGTTTCTCCCATTTCTCTTGCAGATTCCTCTTCAAACTCTGTCAGGTATGGATGGGAGCGTCTACACACAAACGCTATTTCAGGTCCTCTCCAGAAGAGTGTAGATCGGGTTTCAAGTCCGGGCTCTGGCTGGGCCATTCAGGACAGTTCGGACGGAGACATCTCCAAAGCATCTTGCATTGTCTTGGCTCTTTGTCGCGAAGGGTCAGTTGTCCTATTGGAAGGTTAATCCTTTGCCTCACAGTCTGAGGTCCCGGAGTGCTCCTGTGCCGCAAGGTTTTCGTAAATTATCTCTCCTGTATTTGCTCCGTTCAATCGTTCCCTCGATCCATGACGAGTCTCGCCAGTCCAGTGCCGCTGGGAAACATCCGCACAGCATGTGATTATCAGAGGGGTGTATTATGACATCAGATAGAACTACTCAGACATTCTAAATCAGGCTTCATCCATATCATGAAGGTGGATATTGATCCAACCATTTCAAAGGTAATGACCGGGCTGACGGAAACAAGATATGCCTGTACACTTTTATAAAAGCCGACAGACAATTTGTTAGTTCGTTTGACATGGTGGGGTCTTTTTGTGTCAGTAAAAACGTTTTAGTGAGAAATGGCGATGGAAACTCCTTTATGTACAAATATTTATATAATAACCATCACATCTTAGTTAACTTGGAGTCACATGATGACATGTTGTGTGGTCAGTTTCACCATCACAAGGTGGTGAAACTGCATGTGATGAGCTTGATGCTCCTTTCCAATACATTGTGATGGTCTTATTCTGGTGACATGATGATTGATGGTTGGTTGCCATTTGACAAATAAAATAATATCTCTCTTATCCATATTAATCTCATCATGTAGGTAGCTATTGGCTACAGTGCACGTGCCATGTTCACATTGTCTATAAAACCCAACAGCTTTTTAAAACCACCAGTAGAGTTGAAAATGCGATAGAAACCCATTTAACTTGTATTTTTCATTCGGTACATGGTAATGTAACAACAAACAAAAGTATTTTTTTGTGCACTAGGTTATCATGCAAAGCCTTTTATCCGCAATAAGTCTGTTTGATGCAAACATTTCTGATGGGAAAATGTGTATATTGTTTTATGCAGATTTGAGAATATTCACATGAAAATCTGTCGCAAATTGCATGGAAACTTAGCTACTAAGGTGGATATTGATCCAACACCTGCTACTTATTCGAACCAGCCCACTGGGCACAGACGTCAGTTCAACATCTAGTTTACATTTCTTTGACAAAATGTCATTGGATTTAGGTTGCCAGTTGGGTGAAAAACAAAATGTCATCTGTCATTGGATTTAGGTTGCCAGTTGGGTGAAAAATAAACAAAGATTCCTGATGTTGATGGCTTTTTACAAATCCAGTCAGTTTTCAACATCTAACATCATCACATGGATTTGTTTTGTTGAAATGACGTGGAAACAACGTTTATTCAACCAGTGGGAGGCTTGTAAATAACCCCAGGGAAGTGGAACGAGGAACTCTTCAATGAGACAATGATGAAACAGCAATCCGTGAGAGAGTTGATGTAGATATTATAAAATAAGGATCTGCTGGAGTCCAAGTCAAACCAAGATTCTTTATTTCTGAGCTCAGAGAGAATAACAGAATTACACA
>NW_019944993.1:35618-38953 GCF_002910315.2 Salvelinus sp. IW2-2015
TGTGTGTATTCGCTCATGAGCTTTCAGGCTTCTTAACTGGTTAAAACTATGTCCACACTGGGCGCAATGGTGTGGCTTATCTCCAGTGTGTGTCCCCTCATGTCTTTTCAGGCATCCTAACTTGGTAAAACGCTTTCCAATCTGGGAGCAGAGGTGCCGGCTTGCTGGTTTGGATGTCTCTGGTTCCTCCGAATTTTGTTTTTCTCCTGCCAAAGACAGTATTTATTTAAAGCGAGACCAGAATGAAATCTCCCCATGATAAAACTGCCTTGCTATGAGGTTTAATCCAAATCAGATCAATAAACAGCCACTCTAAAATGTGCAGTTGTGTCACACGATATAATGACACAGATTTCTCAAGTTTTGAGGGAGCGTGACATTGGCATACTGACTGAAGGAATATCCACTAGAGCTGTTACCAGAGAATGTAATGTTAATTTCTCTACCATAAGCCACCTCAAACGTTGTTTTAGAGAATTTGGCAGTACATCCAACTAGCCTCACAACTGCAGATCACGTTTAACAACGCCAGCCCAGGACCTCCACATTGTCTTAGACCAGCCACCCGGACAGCTTCATTGGCCAGCAGGTGGATGGCTGCGCTACTGCGCAGTAATGTGAAGTCCATAGATTAGGGCCTAATGAATTTATTTACATTGATTGATTTCCTTATATGAACTGTAAATTGCGATATTTTTGCAGGATGCTCTCGATGGTGCAGCTGTAGAACTTTTTGATGATCTGGGGACCCATGACAAATCTTTTCAGTCTCCTGAGGTAGGTTTTGTTGTGCCCTCTTCACGACTGTCTTGGTGTGCTTGGACCATGTTTGTGGGAGATGTGGACACCAAGGAACTTGAAGCTCTCAACCTGCTGCACTACAGCCCCGTCGATGAGAATGGGGGCGCGCTCGGTCATCCTTTTCCTGTTGTCCACAATCATCTCCTTTGTTCTGATCACGTTGAGGGAGAGGTTGTTGTCCTGGCACCACACGGCCAGGTCTCCAACCTCCTCCCTATAGGCGGTGTCATGACGTTGGCCTGTGGGTAAGGTTTATGACCCCCCATAAATACCTTTCTCCCTTTCCTCTCTTGACTCTACTGAAGGACTCTTGAAAAGCCTTTGTTAAACATAGAGAGTCGGGTTATCAGATTCACATGGAATTGTTGTGCAATTTAAACGTTTAAATATGAAACTATTTGTGAAAAGATTAAATGGAATTTTAGCTTCCAAATGAGAGAATTGTGTTTTAGAGCTCTGCTCACTCAGTGTCCCTCCCATGTGANGGGAGCAGTGGTAAGGCTTCTCCCCTGTGTGGGTTCTTACATGAACTTTAAGTGACCATGAAGAGTAATATGTCTTCCCACAGTCTGAGCATTTGTAAGGCTTCTCCCCTGTGTGTATTCGCTCATGAGCTTTCAGGCTTCTTAACTGGTTAAAACTATGTCCACACTGGGCGCAATGGTGTGGCTTATCTCCAGTGTGTGTCCTCCCATGTCTTTTCAGGCTTCCTAACTTGGTAAAACGCTTTCCAATCTGGGAGCAGAGGTGCCGGCTTGCTGGTTTGGATGTCTCCTGTTCCTCCGAATTTTGTTTTTCTCCTGCCAAAGACAGTGTTTATTTTAAGACAGACCAGAATGAAATCTCACCATGATAAAACTGCCTTGCTATGAGGTTTAATCCAAATCAGAGCCCTCAACCTGAGGCCAGTTTCCAAACATTTAATCACTTAAAACAAATTATGTTGTAGAGCTTCCTGGTAATTACTGATATGTTTACTTACTTATTTTATTTATTCTGTTTTAGAAGTCAGAATACAAACAACTAGACAGTTCTAGGACACTCAAGACACAGACGTCGATGGATTCCTATCCAGCAGGTGGTTCTAAATATATAACCTTCATATTTGTAAGATACATAATTGGACTTTTTCCATACGCACAAATTTYGTGCACAAATTTGTTAACATCCTTTTGCCAAGATAATCCATCCACCWGACAGGTGTGGCATATCATGAAGCTGATTAAAAAGCATGATCATTACACAGGTCCACCTTGTGCTGGGGACAATAAACGGCCACTCTAAAATGTGCAGTTTTGTCACACGACACAATGCCACAGATTTCTCAAGTTTTGAGGGAGCGTGACATTGGCATGCTGACTGCAGGAATATCCACTAAAGCTGTTACCTGAGAATGTAATGTTAATTTCTCTACCATAAGCCACCTCAAACGTTGCTTTAGAGAATTTGGCAGTACATCCAACTGGCCTCACAACCGCAGATCACATTTAACAAAGCCAGCCCAGGACCTCCACATTGTCTTAGACCAGCCACCCGGCCAGCTTCATTGGCTGGGCCTGGCTCCCCAGTGGGTGGATGGCTGCGCTCCTGCCCAGTCATGTGAAGTCCATAGATTAGGGCCTATTGAATTTATTTACATTGACTGATTTCCTTATATGAACTGTAAATCATTGAACTTGTTGCAGGATGCTCTCGATGGTGCAGCTGTAGAACTTTTTGATGATCTGGGGACCCATGACAAATCTTTTCAGTCTCCTGAGGGGGAATAGGTTTTGTTGTGCCCTCTTCACGACTGTCTTGGTGTGCTTGGACCATGTTAGTTTGTTGGTGATGTGGACGCCAAGGAACTTGAAGCTCTCAACCTGCTGCACTACAGCCCCGTCAATGAGAATGGCGGAGCGCTCGGTCCTCCTTTTCCTGTAGTCCACAAACATCTCCTTTGTTTTGATCACGTTGAGGGAGAGGTTGTTGTCCTGGCACCACACGGCCAGGTCTCCGACCTCCTCCCTATAGGCGGTGTCATGACGTTGGCCTGTGGGTAAGGTTTATGACCCCCCATAAATACCTTTCTCCCTTTCCTCTCTTTACTGAAGAACTCTTGAAAAGCCTTTGTTAAACAAAGAGAGTCGGGTTATCAGATTCACATGGAATTGTTGTGCAATTTAAATGTTTAAATATGAAACTATTTGTGAAAAGATTCAATGGAATTTTAGCTTCCAAATGAGAGAATTGGGTTTTCATAAGGTTAGAGCTCTGCTCACTCAGTGTCCCGCCCCTGTGAAGAGACATTGTTTATAAACTATGAAACACACCCTTCTCTCCCTCCACTATATAAGCCCTTTACGAAAATAGAACTTTCTGTTCCGAGTACGAGAGGCCTGCAGCCTTTGCGTTAAAAGGGCGAATAACTTGCTGTTCCGGGTACATTAGGGCGACGGTCCGATGTCAGAAGGATTCAGATAATAACCTAACGAAATTAGCATCGTGATTCAATGTGAAGGTGACAGCCGCACACAGTTCTGTCCCCAGGACGC
>NW_019944993.1:44879-49833 GCF_002910315.2 Salvelinus sp. IW2-2015
TTGATGATCGACACGCCGAACAGATGAATTTCACCATACCAGCCAGAATATAGCATGAGCTTAAAGTATGGCAACGTGGTATGAACTTTGAACTCTTATTCAGAAAGAAGTGATACCTACTAGCCGTTGCGTTAGCAACCGCAGCTGTAAACGTGGGCTAGGAAAGGACGGACAAGGATCTCTTCTAACAAACAACACTGCCAGGTATCCAGTTTACGACCAGAGACATTCTTCCAAGGACAGGAAATCTCTGTTGGCAACACGGCCTTCCATCTACAACCAACCTATTGAGGCGCAGCTCAGAGTAAATATTTATTGCATTTTTCTTTTCCAAATGGGCGGTATTTAGAATGCATAAGATTCCTGTTTTATGATAGCATAGCTTCTCCCTTTGTTCTTCAGTTCTCCCGCGCTTTCATTCAAATCCAAACCAACGACGTTTTCCAACCAACGACCCAACAACGTTTTCTTGTAGGACATAATTAGTAATCAATGTATGATCCATTCTGGATAATGTGATAAGGGAGTTATATGCTAATGGTAATGATTAAAATATTCCACCCTGAAACCATATAATTGTATGAATTTTATAAGAATCATAAATCTATAATCTGATGGTGTGTGTAGTTTAGTCAGAATTAGAACAAGGACCTTTTGTTCCTTTTTAGTAGTAAGCAGGGTGCAAGTGGAAACAAATGATAAGAGGAGCTATCGACAGACAAGTTGACTACTGTGTTCCTTACAGGACATTCTGTCTCCACCCGGGAGGGGAGAACTGTTAGGCTGCAGAAGATTATGAAACATGTTGCAGATTAAACAATGTATCTGTGTAGTGGAAAAACCCCGACTGTCTGAGCAAGGCGTAGCTTAAGATTTAACTTGTTTGTGTGTTGTGTTAAAGACTGTGTTGCATTTTGATTTCAGAGCGCTCTCGTGAATAAACTGTACTAACCTTTTGCATAAACTGAGCTCTATTATTATTAAACCAGGGTCTTACGAACCTCGGGATTGGTCAAAGTTTATGATTGTGATTGAAAATTCTCGTGACAATATGTAAGTTCTGTGTGATTAGTTAGTTAGTAAATAAATAATTAAACCAAACGTTTGTATTGCTTATTCAACTTGTTAGCCAGGGTTTCGTTGAAGATAACAAAGATTTCAATGATGTTCAGATGAGACTGAAATAAGGTGACGATTAATGATTGACTGCTATTGAGGAAAAGTAACCAGGTCTTTAAGAGTTTATTCGGAAGATAACAGCTCTATTCTTTCGTGGTGCCCACTCTTCCAGTTAATTACATATACATGATTAGCTTAATCAGGTAATATTAATTACAGACAAAGGATTTTATAGAATAGCATGTCATATCACTTAATCCGCATAGCCAAAGACACGACAGCGGTCTCGTCTGCTTGTCGGTGATCAGGCTACCACTGTTGTGTCATCGGCACAAACTTAATGATGGTGTTGGAGTCATGCCTGGTCGTGCAAGTCATGAAGTGAACAGTGAGTCCAGGACCCCAGTTGCACAGGGCGGGTTTCAGACCCAGGACCTAGGCTTAATGATGAGTTGAGGGTACTATGGTGGTAAATGCTGAGCTATAGTCAAAGAACAGCCTTCTTACATAGGTATAGGTATTTCCTCTGTCCAGATCTTTATGCGTTTGAGCCAATAGTTGTGTTGTGACAAGTATGGGGGAAGATAGCCCTATATTGGTAAAAGCCAAGTCCATAGTATGTCAAGAAAGCTCAAATAAGCAAGAAGAAAAAAACAGTCCATCATACTTAAGATATGAAGGTCAGTCAATACCGAAAAATTTCAAGAACTTTTAAGTTTCTTCAAGTGCAGTCACACAAAACTTCAACGCTATGATGAAACTGGCTCTCATGAGAGACCGCACCACAAGGAATGGAAGACCCAGAGTTACCTCTGCTGCAGAGGATAGTTCATTAGAGTTAACGCACCTCAGATTGCAGCCCAAAATAATTATTAGAGTTCAAGTAACAGACACATCTCAACATCAATGTTCAGAGGAGACTGTGTGAATCAGGCCTTCATGGTCAAATTGCTGCAAAGAAACAACTACTAAAGGACACCAATAGAACAGAGAGGGGCCAAGAAACACGAACAATGGACATTAGACCGGCGGAAATCTGTCCTTTGGTCTGTGATGTCTCAAATGTGAGATTTTTGGTTCCAACCGTCGTGTCTTTGTGAGACGCAGAGTAGGTGAACGGATGATCTCTGCATGTGTGGTTCCCACCGTGAAGCATGGAGGAGGAGGTGTGATGGTGCTTTGCCGGTGACACTGTCTGTGATTTATTAGAACTCAAGGCACACTTAACTAGCATGGCTACCACAGCATTCTGCAGCGATACACGATCCCATCTGGTTTTCGCTTAGTGGGACTATCATTTGTAGTTGTCATCTGTTTTTCAATGGAGGACATGACCAAACACACCTCCAGGCTGTTGTAAGGGCTATTTGACCAAGGAGAGTTATGGAGTGCTGCATCCT
This sequence comes from Salvelinus sp. IW2-2015, assembly GCF_002910315.2. Classification (NCBI taxonomy): domain Eukaryota; kingdom Metazoa; phylum Chordata; class Actinopteri; order Salmoniformes; family Salmonidae; genus Salvelinus; species Salvelinus sp. IW2-2015. The sequence continues at coordinate 47,399 of NW_019944993.1, forward strand.
ATGACCTGCCCTCCACAATCACCAGACCTCAACCCAATTGAGATGGTTTGGGATGAGGTGGACCGCAGAGTGAAGGAAAAGCAGCCAACAAGTGCTCAGCATATGTGGGACCTCCTTCAAGACGTGTGGGAAAAGCATTCCAGGTGAAGCTGGTTGAGAAAATGCCAAAAGTGTGCAAAGCTGTATTGTATTAGTCAGGGACAGCCCTATTGGAAACAGATACCAGTGGGCAGATATATTTCATTTATTCAAACATAATTACAGGCACTTACTTTGATGTGTCAAATCTGATCCTTTCTTCTCTTCTCCTCCTCTCACAGTTCCACTCAGCCCCGTTTTTTCCTGCAGGCCACCAGCAGCACAGACAACCTCTTCATACCCAGCAGTAAGGTGCTACGGGAGAGGCATGACACGGGGACTCCAGGAGGGAGAAGGGCTAGCATTGTCCTGGTAACCATAAAGAGGGACCACAGACACATATCATTATGGATGCTGATGTCACAGCTGTCATTAAAGTGCTTTACAGAAACCCAGCCCAGACCCTGATAGCGCAAGCTGTATGCTAGACCAGACTATGAGTTATGAGTTTATTTTTATTTTTACAGGGACAGTGCACATTAATCAACGTTTCAGTAAAAGTGCCGGTTTTAGCCAGCCGGCTAATTTTCCAACCGCAGTCCCTGGGCAGGTTATTAAAAACAATTACAATATAGACAAATGCAACATAGAACAAGACGTAGCATACAGACATAGCGTACAGGTAGGACAAGCAAGACGTAGCATACAGGACAGAGCAACATAGAACAAAAAGCAAGCAAGACAAAATTCATAAAAGCAACAAAGTGTTTCACACTCAACAGTGTACAGACAACAGACATGGAACAGCGGCAAACACACAGCTAGGGACCATGTTCACAAATCTGATTGACCTTAAGCCATGTCTTCAAGCATTTTGGGAAAGTTGTGATATGTGGTGCAGTTATGCGTGTCTGATGGCAGTGTATTCCAACATGGGAAGCTCTCACAGAGAAAAGCAGATTTACTAAAAGGTGCGCTCGCCTTAGGGGAACTACACAGTCACCTCTCATGGCAGAACCTTGTGGAATACCACTTGTCGTCTCTGAACATTTAGTTCTTGGCTTTTTTACTGACTTGTAAAAACACAAAGTTGAGACTAAACCCATAACTACGAAGCTGGGAATTGAGGGAGCCCATAGCGCGTAGTAAATGAGCCTCTGCCCACTTAAGCAAGACAGGGACAGGTTCTGGCAGTCGGCTGCGTGTTATCTTCACAAACTATTCCCAACAATCCACACGACAGCTAGCGACTCCTTGTTGACTGAGAGGGCGAACAGCAATGATTAGACCACAAATTCATGAGGAAAAACAAAAAGAATAATTTAGGATAAGGGAAAGAAGTAACAAAAAAACGGAGCAAACTAGGAAGCGTTTAGCCCTTAAACAGAGAGTGTTACAACACCATGTGGTGAGAATGACCATGGACCTCAATTCGTGGGCTTCGGACCTAAATACCACAAAGAAAGCCTTGTAGTGAGTGACCAGGATACAGTTACTAGTGTAACAACCAAGATCCTCGAACTAATAAGTGTCAGAAACATAGATCAATAGACCGTTTTCTTGTAGGACATAATTAGTAATCAATGTATGATCCATTCTGTGTATATGTGATAAGGGAATTATATGCTTAATGGTAATGATTAAAATATTCCACCCTGAAACCATATAATTGTATGAAATTTATAAGAATCATAAATCTATAATCTGATGGTGTGTGTAGTTTTAGTCAGAMTTAGAACAAGGACCTTTTGTTCCTTTTTAGTAGGTAAGCAGGGTGCAAGTGTGAAACAAATGATAAGAGGAGCTATCGACAGACAAGCTGKRCYACTGTGTTCCTTACAGGACATTCTGTCTCCACCCGTGGAGGGGAGAAACTGTTAGACTTGCAGAAGATTATGAAACATGTTGCAGATTAAACAATGTATCTGTGTAGTGGAAAAACCCWGACTGTCTGAGCAAGGCGTAGYTTAARATTTKAACTTGTTTGTGTGTGTGTTATAAAGACTGTGTTTGCATTTTTKATTTCAGAGCGCTCTCGTGAATAAACTGTACTAACCTTTTGCATAAGCTGAGTCTTTATTATTAAACCCAGGGTCTTACGAACCTCGGGGATTGGTCAAAGTTTATTGATTGTGATTGAAAATTCTCGTGACAATATGTAGTTCTGTGTGATTAGTTAGTRAATAAATAATTAAACCAACGTTTGTGTATTGCTGATTCAACTTGTTAGCCAGGGTACATTAGGGCGACGGTCCGATGTCAGAAGGATTCAGGGTTCCTGAAGATAACAAAGATTTCAATGATGTTCAGATGAGACTGAAATAAGGTGACGATTAATGATTGACTGCTATTGAGGT
>NW_019944993.1:53503-55713 GCF_002910315.2 Salvelinus sp. IW2-2015
ATGCATGCGTTAATGGGTTGGTTTGAGTTGCTAAATAAATCAATACGACAAGTAGGAAGATAATAGGGGAACGATACGCAAAGCACCCAGATGCTTACTACCTCCTCTCCTTCTGGGACTTGGCAGCTAGTCAGGACGATAGGGGTGGGTGTACCACACACGAGGTGTTAGCATGAAGCATACCGTTCAGGGATTGGGCACCGGTCCACCAAATAAATGATCTACACGCTAGCTTTGACGAGTCTTCAACAAGACAGACACATCTCCAGAACTGCAAACGTTGACAGTCAAAAATCTACAATTTGGACTCATCAGAGGAACGTGGAATCAGAAGGCCTTTATGCAAAGGCAGATTTCCGCCGGTCTAATGTCCATTGCTCGTGTTTCTTGGCCCACAAGTCTCCTGTTCTTATTGGTGTCCTTTAGTAGTGGTTTATTTGCAGCAATTTGACCATGAAGGCCTGATTCACACAGTCTCCTCTGAACAGTTGATGTTGAGATGTGTCTGTTACTTGAACTCTGAATCATTTATTTGGGCTGCAATCTGAGGTGCATTAACTCTAATGAACCTATCCTCTGCAGCAGAGGTAACTCTGGGTCTTCCATTCTTGTTGGCGGTCCTCATGAGAGCCAGTTTCATCATAGCGCTTGAAGTTTTGTGTGACTGCACTTGAAGAAACTTTAAAAGTTCTTGAAATTTTCGGTATTGACTGACCTTCATATCTTAAAGTAATGAAGGACTGTTTTTTCTCTTTGCTTATTTGAGCTGTCTTGACATAATATGGACTTGGTCTTTTACCAAATAGGGCTATCTTCCCCTACCTTGTCACAACACAACTTATTGGCTCAAACGCATAAAGAATCTGGACAAGAGGAATACCTATACCTATGTAAGAATGCTGTTCTTTGACTATAGCTCAGCATTTACCACCATAGTACCCTCAACTCATCATTAAGCTCAAGGCCCTGGGTCTGAAACCCGCCCTGTGCAACTGGGTCCTGGACTTCCTACGGGCCGCCCCAGGTGGTGAAGGTAGGAACAACACCACTTCGCTGATCCTCAACACAGAAGCCCTCAGAGCTTCGTACTCAGTCCCCTCCTGTACTCACTGTTCACTCATGACTGCACGACCAGGCATGACTCCAACACCATCATTAAGTTTGTGCCGATGACACAACAGTGGTAGGCCTGATCACCGACAACGACGGACCGCTGTCGTGTCTTTGGCTATGCTGGATTAAGTGATATGACATGCTATTCTATAAAATCCTTTGTCTGTAATTAATATTACCTGATTAAGCTAATCATGTATATGTAATTAACTGGGAAGTATGGGGCCACCGAAAGAGTGTTAATAGAGCTGTTATCTTCCGAATAAACTCTTAAAGACCTGGTTATCTTTCTATTAGATGAGGTGCACTTTAATACAGACCACATGGAGAATTCAAAACATCTTATTGAAAAGTCCCAACAATATATGTACCAATGGCAGATCGAACCGTTAACAATTTATACAGTACTGAACAACATATTMAAATATAKAACTTCAGTAGAACGCCCCCACAGTTCAACAACTGCAAAGTTTGTGCCCCTGCTTTGAAGAAAGTACTCACTGGTGTAAATCGGATCTTCTGTCTCCTCCTTTTTCACTCCCAAAACGTCTTCCTCCTTCACCTTTATTGAGTTAGCATCCTCTTCCTCTCTGAAAGGTTCTTTCTCTTCTTCCTTCACTATAACAGCCTCTTCTTCCTTCACTATAACAGCCTCTTCTTCCTTCACTATAAAWGCCTCTTCTTCCTTCACTATAAACGCCTCCTCTTCCTCCTTTTTCATTCTGAAAGGTTCTTTCTCTCCTTTCACTGTAATATCCACCTCTTCTTCTTCTTTCACGACAATGTTCAGCGCCAGAGCCTCTTTCTCCATACAGCAAACCTCCTCTTCTTTAACAGGGGATGAGTAGTTTAGTGAACTCATGGTCAGGGATGTTCGTTAGTTAGCATTAGCGACTAGCCTAGTGCTAGGCTCAGTATCAATCTTTAACAAGTTTACAAATTGAACAAGCAAATTAGGTTCAAGTTAACCAGTTGATACGTCAACAGAACTGTGTTTAAAACACTGAGATCAGCTAATGAACATTAACATGGTCTAAAGCCTCAATSTTTCAGTTTTATGTTGGCTAGCAAGCTACCGAGGTGGTTGTAAGTGTAGC
>NW_019944994.1:0-15599 GCF_002910315.2 Salvelinus sp. IW2-2015
CTGTCACCCAACACCACTGTTACTCGCTGTCACCATAACCAACCATTTACCTCGCTGTCACCCATAACACCATGTTACTCGCTGTCACCACACTATGTTACTCGCTAAATGATCACCCAACACCGATGGTTACTCGGCTGCTCACCCAAACACCATTTACCTCGCAATGATCACCCAAAACACGCATGTTACCTCGCTAAAGTACCCATTAACACCATGGACACCTCGCTGTACACCATAAACACATGTACGCGCTGTCACCCAAACACCACGTTACCTCTCTGTCCAACCCAACACCACGTACCTCGCTGTCACCCAACACCACTGTTACGCCTCGCTGTCAACCCAACACCATGTTACCTCCTGTCACCCAACACCACTGTTACGTTCCTGTCACCCATAAACAGTTACGTCGCTGTCACCATAAGACCATGTTACGTCGCTGTCACCCAATAAACACCATGTTACCTCGCGTCACCCAACCACCATGGTACGTCGCTGTCACCCAACCACCATTTACGTCGCTGTCACCAACACCATTGTTACCTCGCTGTCCACCGAACACCATGTGACGTCGCTGTCACCCCAACACCATGTTAACTACACTGCTACACCCAATAAACACCATGTTACGCCGCGTCACCCAGACACCATGGTACTCTCTTCACCCACAACACTCATTTACCTCCGCTGTCACCCATATAGCACCATTTTACCTTCGCTCACCATAACCACCATGTTACCTCGCTGTCAGCCCATAACACCATCTACCTCGCTGTTCACCCATAAACACCATGTACCCCGCTGTCACCACACCATGTGACCTCCTGTCACCCATAACACATGTGACCTCGCTGTCCAGCCTGAACAACATGTGTACGGACGCTAGTCAAACCAACACTATGTTACCTCGCTGTCAACCAACACCGTTAAGCCTCGGCTGATCACCCAAACACCAGCCTTACCTCGCTGTCACCCATAAACACGATGAATCTACCATCGCTGTCACCATACAACCTGTTACCTCGCTGTCACCCATAACACCATGTTACGTCGCGTCAACCCTACTACACCCACGGTACCCGCCTCTGATCACCCACACCACGTAACCTCGCTGTCACCAGAACACCATGTTACGTCGCTGCCACACATAACACCATGTTACCTCGGCGTCCAACCCATCCAACACCATGGTACCTCGCTGTTCACCCAATAACACCAGGTACCTCGCTGTCACCATAACACCATGTTAACCTCGCTGTACCCATAACACCATGTTACCTCGCTGCCTGCATAACACCATGTTACCTCGGATGTCCACCAAACACCATGTGACCTCGTGTCACCCATACACACCATGACCCTCGCTGCTCACCCATAACACCATGTTAACACCGCTGTCACCCCAGTGAACACCATGTTACGCTCCTTCAACGCCAAAACACCATGTTACGCAAAGCTGTCACCCATAACACCATGTGACGTCGCTGTCACCAAACCACCATGCTACCGTCGCGTCACACCATAACACCATGTTACCGCGCTCGTCACAACCCCCATTAAACACCATTTACCTCCTGTCACCCATAACACATTTACTTCGCTGTCACCTAGGCGCACAAACCATGTTACGTCGCTGTCACCCACTAACACCCATGTTACGTCGCTGTCACCCATAACACACCAATGTTACTCGCTTTCACCCATAACACCATGTTACGTCGCTGTCACCACAACCACAGTGTTAGGTCGCTCGCTCACCCACCAACACCATTTTAACGTCGCTGTCAAACCCAACACTCATGTTACGTCGCTGTCACACCATAACACCATTTAACCTCGCATGGTACACGCCATCAACACCATTTACGTCGCTTCACCCAAACACCATGTTACGTCGCTGTCACCCAACAGCCATTCTAGCCTCGCTGCACCCAACACCACTGTTACACCTGTCACCATAAACACCATTGTTACCGCTGTCACCATAACACATTTATGTCGACGTCACCCATAATCACCATGTGTACGTGACTGTCACCCAACACCTGTTTACGTCACTGTTCACTCCATAACACCATTTAACGTGCCTGTCACCCATAACGACCATTTAGCGGTCCTTTCACCCATAAACACCATGTGACGTCGGTGTCACCATAACACCATGTTACTCCGTGTCCGCCTACCCATGTTTACCGTGCGCTGTCACCCACACCAGTTACGTCGCTGTCACCAACACCATGCGTTAACTCGCTGTCACCTAAACAAGATTAATCGCGTCACCCATAACACCAAGTAATCGTCGCTGTCACCCATTCACACCACGTTAAGCGTGCTGTCCACCCATAACACCATGTTACGTCGCTGTCACCCTAACACACCATGATTTACGTCACGCATGTCACCCTCATAACACCATGTTACGTCCGCTGTCACCATACAACATGCTTACGTCCGTGTCACCATAACCCATCTTTACTTTACGTCTCACATCAACACCATTTACATCGCTGTCACCATAACATTACGCTGGTCCCCATCAACAGTTACGTCGCTGTCACGCCATAACCCATCGTTACGTCGGCTGTCACCAATACCATCCGTCGCTGTCACCATAAACACCATGTTCTAGTCGCTGTCACCCAACACCATGTATTATCACGCTTCAGTCGTGCTGCACCCATACACCAGATGTTACTCTCTGCACTCACTAACAGCATGTTACGTCGCTCTGTCACCCATAACACTCATCGTTCACACGTCCTGTCAATCCAATAACAGTTACCATCGCTTGTCCCACACGTTACGCGCCGTCACCATAACACTCATGTTTACGTCGCTGTCACCCAAACACCATGTTACGTCGCTGCACCCACACCATGTTACCTCGCATAGTCACCAACACCAAATGTTTACCTCGCTGTCACCCTAACCCAGTTAGTCGCTGTCCACCCCAAATCACCATTTACGTCCTGTCACCCATAACACCCAAGTTACCTCGCTAGTCACCCCAAACACCATGCTTACCTCTGCTGTCTACCCACAACACCATGTACCTCGCTGTCACCATACACCAATGTACTCGCTGTCACCAGACACCATGTACCCTCGCTGTCACCACAACCACCATGTTACCACGTGTCACCCAGCACCATGTTACCTCGCTGTCACCCAACACCATGTACCTCGCGGTTCACCCATAACACATTTACCTCGCTGTACCCATAAACCACCATGTTACGTCGCGTGGTCACCCAACACATATGTTACCCGCTGTCACCCAACACCATGTTACCTCGCTGTCACCACACCATGTACCTCGCTTGTCACCATAACACCATGTTAACCTCCGCTGTCCACCCATTAAAACACATGTTACGCTCGGCTGGTCCGACCCATTAACACCACGTTACCGTCGCTCTATCCCAAACACAACGTAACCTCTCCTGCTCACCCACCACCACTCTACCCGCTGAATCACCCAACACCATGTCTACGTCGCTGCCACCCACTAACAACCATGTTTACCTGCGCTGTCACCCACTACACCATCGATTAAGACCTCGCTGCCTCACCATAACACCATTTACCTCAACTGTCACCCATAACAAAACCATGTACCATCGCTGTCACCCATAAACCATTACCTCGCTGCGACTCATACACAAACCAATTTACCTCGCTGTCACACCCAACAACCATGTTACCTCGGCTGTCACCATCAACACCCTAGTACCTCGCTGACAACCATAAACACATGTTACCTCGCTGTCACCCATCAACAACCTGTTACGTCGCTGTCACCCAACACCATAGTTAACCTCTCTGTCACCCACACCATGTCTACGTCGCTGTCAACCCATAACACCATGTATACGTCGCCATGCAATACCCATAAACCACCCCATGTGTACCTCGCTGTCACCCATAACACCATGTTACCTCGCTGCTACCATAAACACCACCGTTCCACCTCCTGTCACCCAACACCCAATGTTACCTCTCTCGTCACCCAACACCATGTACAGCGCTGCAACCCATAAACACCATGTTACCTCGCTGTACACACCAACCAACACCATGTTAACCTCGCTTTCACCCAGAAACACCATGTACTCGCTGTCACGCCACAAACCGCATAAAGTTTACGTCGCGTTCACCCACTAACACCATTACGTCGCTGTCACCCAATAACACCCCATGTAATACCCGCGTGTCACCCATAACACCAAGTTACGTTCGCCTTCACACCACATACACCGAGAACGTCGTGTCACCACAACAAAACACAATGTTACGTCCTCGTCACCCCAACACCATGTTTAAACGTCGCTGCTCACCCATAACACCATGTTACCTCGCTGTCACCCATAAACACCATGTTACGTCAACCGCTGTCGACCCAACACATGTTACGGTCGCCTGGTCAGCCCAACACCATTTTACCTCGCTGTCACTCCAACACCATGTACATCGCTGTCACCCATAACACCATGTTACCTCGCTGTCCCCATAACACCATGTTACGTCGCTGCACCCAGTAACACCATTACGTCGCTGTACCCAAACGACCATGTACGTCGCTGTCACCATAAACACCATGTTACGTCGGCTGATCACCAGTAACACGCATTTACGTCGCTGTCACCCATAAAGGACCATGTGACGTCGCTGTCACCCATAACACATGTTACCCTCGCTGTCACCCAACACCATGGTACGTCTGCTGTCACCCAAACACCATTGTTACGTTCGGCTGTCACCCGAACACCAGGTTACCTCGCGTGTCCACCGAAACACCATTTTTAACATCGCTGTCACCCATAAACACCATGTTACCTCCTGTCACCATAAACACCAGTGTTACAGTCGCTGTCACCCATATACACCAGTGTTAAAGCGTCGCTGTCACCCAACACCAAATGTTTACGTCGCTGTCACCCATAACACCTGTTACGTCCTGTCACCATAACACATGTTTAGTCGCTGTCACCATAAGACCATGTTACTCGCTCACCATAAGCACCATGTTACATCGCGGCCACCCATAACACCATGTTACCTCGCTGTCACCCATAACACCATTTTACTCGCCGGTCACCCATAACACATGTTACGTCGCTGTCACCCAAACACCATTTACGTCGCTGTCACCCATAACACGCATGTTACGTCGCTTCACCCCATAACACCATGGTACGTCGCTGTCACCATAAAGACCACTGTTACGTCGCTGCACCCATAAACACCATGGTTTACCTCCTGTCACCATAACACCATGGTACGTCGCTGTCATCCAACACCATGTTACGTGTCGCTGTCACCGAACACCACTGTTACCTCGCTGTCAACCCAACACCATGGTTACATCGCTGCACCCATAACCACATGTTACCTCGCTGTCACCCATAACACCATGTTACGTCGCTGTCACCCATAACACATGTTACGTCCGCTGTACCCAACACCATGTACGTCGCTGTCACCCCTAACACCAGTTACGTCGTGTCACCCATAACACCATGTTACGTCGCTGTCACCCATAAGACCATGTTACGTCGCGTCACCCATAACACCTGTTACCTCGCTAGTTCACCCAACACCATGTTACGTCGCTGCACCCAACACCATGTTACGTCACTTCACCATAACACCATGTTACGTCGACTGGTGGTACCCAGTAACACCATTTACGTCACGTCACCCATACACACCATGTTACGTCACTTTGTCAACCCATAACCCATTGACCTCACTGTCACCCCATATACACCGATGTTACGTCACTGCACCCATAACAGCCATGTTACGTCGCTGGTCACCATTAACACCATGTTACGTCGCTGTCACCCATAACAACAGGTTACCCTCGCTGTTCACCCAAAACACCATTGTTAAACTCGCTGGACCGTCACCCAAACACCACGATTACCTCAGACTCCGTCACCCATAACACCACGTTACGTCCCATGTCACGCCATAACACCACGTTACGTCGCTGTCAACCCATTAAACACCACGTTACGTCAGCTGTCACCCATAACACCACGTTTACGTCGCAGCCGATCGGTGTCACCCTAAACACCTATACGTCGCTGCAGTCCCATAACACCACGTGACGTCGCTGCTGTCACCATAACACCAACGTTACGTCGCCCTGCTCGACCCCATAACACCACGTTTATTTTATCACCCATAAACACCATGTTACGTCGCTGTCACCCATAACACCATGTTACGTTCCGCCTGGTCACCCATAAACACACGGTTACGTCGCTGTTCACCCATAACACCACGTTTGACTCAGCTGTCACCCATAACACCCATGTTACGGTTGCGTCAGCCCAACACTCATGTTAGACTCGCTGGTCACCCATAAACACCATGTTACGTCGCTGTCACCAAATAACACCATGCATCGTTCGCTGTCCACCCATAACACCACGTTACCTCGCTGTCACCCATAACACCACGTGACCTCGCGTCACCAATAACACCACGTTACCTCGCTGTTCACCCATAACACCATGTGAACGTCGCTGTCACCCATAACCACCATGTTACTCACTGTCACCCAACACCATGTTACGTCCTGTCACCCAACACCAGTACCTCGCTGGCACCCAACACCATTACCCGCTGTCACCCAACACATGTTACCTCGCTGTCCACCCATCACCAAGTTACCTCGCTGTCACCCACACCATGTTACCTCGCTGTCACCCAACACCATGTACCTCGCTGTCACGCCAACACCATGTACCTCGGCTGATCACCCATCACCATGTACCCCTCGCTGTCCACCCAACACCATGTACCCGCTGTCCACCCAACACATGTTACCTCCTGTCACCCATAGCACCTGTTACCTCGTTCGCTGTCACCCAACACCATGTTACGTTCTGTGTGAGTGTGTGTGATTGTGTGAATCTGAGTGTGTGTGTGAAGGTGCTCTGCATCACCACCTCCAGAGCTCCATGCCAACAGAACATTATGCAGCTGCCTTTGTCTTAGTACATGAAGGCATCACCCTTAATGTGTTTTTTATTTTATTTTTTATAACACATCGTTAAAATTGAACCCACTTTACCATCATGCCACAACAAAATTCTCTATTCATCGCACTCATTTCCACAAATTGCTCAGCTGACATGGTCTCTCGTGTGCCAGGGAATAGATATGTAATGTATGGTTACGCTAACAGAGCAGTAGGCTTTTACTCTGATCTGTAACTCAGTCATTGAATCAACAAAATAACTATGCATTTACTCCCTTTCCACCCACGCCACCTGCCATATATACATATCAATATACTTCCAATCAAGCATCTTGCTACAGAGTAATAGCCCTCTATTTTCCCGTCAGCTGATTGATATAGCTTTATTTTAGTGGAAAGTAAATTTGCTGGGGAAACGTTCACTCATGCATCTACACAGCCAGGCTTCCTGACACCTACAGTGCGAGGGGTAGGAAGAGGAGGGGTAGGAAGAGGAGGGGTAGGAAGAGGAGGACGAGGAGGAAGACTATGGCAGGTTCGGCGTATCAGAAGGTAAAAAGAGAGGATAAGGTCGAGGAGGAAAGGCAGAAGAAGGAGCCCGAGGAGTGAAAACAAAATCAGCTTCACACGTCATGGTTTGGACTAAGCCTTCAGCTATGAGCTGAAAAACCCCAGTGTCTAAAATGAGGAATTTAGCCACTAGGAAACAAGCAAGCAAATAAACAAGCAACCAATAACCGTGACCTTTTGTTAAGTGTCCCCAGGGCCAGTGTTAGTTAGTTAGTTAGAAGTGCAGGGTTGTTTGTTTACTGACCCCTCTAACCATGTCGTGTGTCATAGTGAGGCCCTTCATGATCACAGGCGGCACCACAGTTAGGGGCTGGGTAATTATCCCAGCCATGGAGCAGGGAGCTGGGCTATAGCTGGGATTAGAGCTGGCTGCCTGCAGACACCGTCTTTCTCTCTCCCTTCCTGTCCTCCACACACACAGCGTCTTCCTCTCTCTCTCCCTTCCTGTCCTCCACAAACACACCGTCTTCCTCTCTCCCTTCCTGTCCTCCACACACACAGCGTCTTCCTCTCTCTCTCCCTTCCTGTACCTCCACCAACACATCTCCGTCTTCTCTACTCTTCCCTTCCCGTCCTCCACAACCACACACTGTCTCCTCTCTCTCTCTCCTTCCTGTCCTCCACACACAACCGTCTTCCTCTCTCTCTCCCTTGCCTGTCCTCCACAAAACACCACCGTCTTCCTCTCTCTCTCCCTTCCTGTCCCCCACACAACGTCTTCCTCTCTCTCTCTCCCTTCCTTCTCCACACATCCACTCCGTCTTCCTCTCTCTTCTCCTTCCTGTTCCTCCACACACACACTGCTCCTCTCTCTCTCTCCGCTTCCTGTCCTCCACACACACACTGTCTTTCCTCTCTCTCTCTGCTCCCTTCCTGTCCTCCACACACACACGTCTCCTCTCTCTCCTCCCTTCCTGTCCTCCACACACACACCGTCTTCCTCTCTCTCTCTCCTTCCTTCCTCCACACACACACCGTCTTCCTCTCTCCTCTCCCTTCCTGTCCTCCACACACACACCGTCTTCCTCTCTCTCTCCGCCTTCCTCCACACACACACGTCTCTGCTCGTCTCTCACCTTCCGTCCTCCACACACACCGTCTTCCTCTCTCTCTCCTTCCTGTCCTCCACACAACACCCGCTTCCCCCTCTCCCTTCCTGTCCTCACACACACACCGTCTTTCTCTCTCTCTCCCTTCTGTCCTCCGCACACACACACACCGTCTTCCTCTCTCTCCCTTCCTGTCCTCCCACACACACACCGTCTTCCTCTCTCTCTCCCTTCCTGTCCTCCACACACACACCGTCTTCCTCTCTCTCTCCCTTCCTGTCCTCCACAAACACTCCACAATAATTTATTTTTCTGTCCATTTGTATTCAGCTCCAAATACTGCAGGGGGGGTGGTGTCACACAGTGAACCAACACGACCACAACACTGTGGCCTCAGTGTGACAACGTCCTGCAGACAATACCTACCTGCACAGCTGCTGCAAGCTGGATCAGAGACCGGGGGGAAGACATGTTGGAAACAGCTGTTGGATCAGAGACCGGCCTGTTTAGGCCATCATTGTAAATAAGAATTTGTTCTTAACTGACTTGCATAGTTAAATAAAGGTTAAAAAATATATATTTTAAAAAACTGCACTCCGACTGCAATCTTTTTTTGTACGGGGAAAGAGAGAGATCAGAGGGTTCAAGGAGACAATGTTGGGGTGGTGTCAGATGTTGGGGTGGTGTCAGATGTTGGGGTGGTGTCAGATGTTGGGGTAGTTGGGGTAGTGTCAGATGTTGGGGTGGTGTCAGATGTTGGGGTGGTGTCAGATGTTGGGGTGGTGTCAGATGTTGGGGTGGTGTCAGATGTTGGGGTGGTGTCAGATGTTGGGGTAGTGTCAGCCTGCCTCCTCATTATCTGCAGTCATTTCCAGGGTGACAGAGAGAGAAAAAAAAGAAATTGGCGAGGGCACTAGAACAGTCTGCAGCACCCGGCCTCACCTTTCTAGAATCTGAAGTCAAATGTTTACTGTTTGCTGATGATCTGGTGCTTGAGGGTCTACAGCAGCACCTAGATCTTCTGCACAGATTCTGTCAGACATGGGCCCTATATCAGTATATCTCAGTAAGACAAAAATAACGGTGTTCCAAAAAATATCCAGTTGCCAGGACTACAAATTCCACCTAGACCCGTTGCACTAGAGCACACAAAAAAACGATACGTATCTCGGCCTTAACATCAGCACCACAGGTAACTTCCTCAAAGCTGTGAACAATCTGAGAGACAAGGCAAGAAGGGCCTTCTAAGCCATCAAAAGGAACATAAGAGTTGATATACCAATAAGGATCTGGCAAAAAATACTTGAATCAGTTCTAGAACCCATTGCGCTTTATGGTTGTGAGGTCTAGGGTCCGCTCACCAACCAAGAACTCACAAAACGGGACAAACACCAAATTGAGACTGCACGCAGCAGTCTAAGGCACTGCATCCCAGTGCTGTGGCATCACTACAGCCTGGGGTTTGATCCCAGGCTGTGTCATTGCCAGCCGTGACCGGGATTCCCATAGGGCGGCGCACAATTGGCCCAGCGTCATCTGGGATAGGGGACGGTTTGGCCGAGAGGGCTTCACTTGGTTCACTATGTACAGACTCAGTGAGCATAGCCTTGCTATTGAGAAAGGCTGCCTTAGGCTATGTGCACACTGCCCACAAAATGAGGTGGAAACTGAGKTGCACTTCCTAACCTCCTGCCAAATGTATGACCATATTAGAGACACATATTTCCCTCAGATTACACAGATCCACAAAGAATTAGAAAAAAAAATCAAATGTTAATAAACTCCCATATCTATTAGGTGAAATACGACAGTGTGCCATCACAGCAGCAATATTTGTGACCTGTTGCCACAAGAAAAGGGAAACCAGTGAAGAACAAAACACCATTGTAAATTCAACCCGTATTTATGTTGAGAGAGAGAGAGACTCCTGTACACCAAATCAAATATTTATATAGCCCTTCTTACATCAGCTGATATCTCAAAGTGCTGTACAGAAACCCAGCCTAAAAGCCCACAACACAGCAGAGGCCAATCGCAGTTGTAGAAGCACCGGTGGCCCTAGAATAACTCCCCTAGCGGGCAAGGCCCATAAACACTAGGACAAGAAACCCTAGAGACGGAACCAGGCTCAATGAGGGAGTGCCAACTCCTCTTCTGCCGCTATGCCGGGTCATGGAGATTAGTAGAGCAGCACATGCCAAATCTTCCAAATGTGTACCAGCCCGTGCTCTACCTTGCAATCCTTTTCACAAAACCATGTCAATTCTCTTCGTCGGAGCTTGCCCTAAGCAATGCAGTCCGATGCGCAAGCTAACCAAGCTGGCAGCGCAGTAGTAGCCTACGCCATTAGCCTCCCTCTGACACTCTATTCTGGCCTCTCTTCCGCTGCAACTCTCCACGGCCCTAACGCCAAGATAGCACTGAATAAAACATACACCACGCCTAAACAATTAAACACAGCTCCAGATATTAACCAAACTCCGTATCCATAGATAATAGATATATACTCGTAGTCCGGTAACACCAAGCAATATACATCGCAATTAAATAGGCACCACCATTTAGATCTCCCGAAGTGCGAATGTTATTTTTCGTCTCGCTGCATCGTCACCTCGTAAACCATTAAATCACACCGACACCATCTCTCACTCACTCTTTCTTGTTTCATTGCCGCTCACCATTTCTCTACCTCCCCTTCGATATCTCTCTTGCCATACCACTTTCCGTTAAGAGCACCGCCGCTGCACACGTTGCAGCTAGATACGAGTTCAGTTCGCATTTTCTGATTTGGACTCATTCGCCGCCCTCCCGTGCCTCCAACCTTGCGTTACTTGTGGCACGTTGTATACATTTTTGAGACACACACCCAGGGAGTGTAGCTGTCCATGTCAGCCACCGTGGACTAACCCAGGAGTGTAGCTGTCCATTCAGCAACCGTGGCACTGAACACAGGGACGTTAGAGCGTCGCATTCCAGCACCGTGGACTACATAGGGAGTGTAGCTGTTCCATTCAGCACCGTGACTTAACACAGGGAGTGTAGCTGTCCATATCAGCACCGTGGACTAACAACACGGAGTGTAGCTGTGCCATTTCAGCACCATGGACCCTAACACATGGAGATGTGAGCTGTGCATCGTCAGCACCGTGGACTCAACACAGAGGCGTGTAGCTGTCCATTCAGCAACCGTGGAACTAACACAGGGACGATCGTACTAGTCAATTCCCACCAGTGCACTAACACAGGGAGGTGTAGGCTGTCATTCAGCACCGAGCGGCACTAACACAGGAGTAGTAGCCTGTCCCATCAACCACCCGCTGCGACTACACACAGGAGTGATGAGCATCATTCCATTCAGCGCACCGTCGCGACTTAACACACAGGAGACTGCAGCATGTCCAGTTCCGCACCCAGGAACTACACACAGGAGTGTAGGCCTCCCGTCCCATCGACGCACCTCGGAACTAACACAGGATGGTGTAGCTGTCCATTCACATCACCATGGACTCAACACAGGGAGTTAGCTGTCCACTTCCAGCAAACCGTGGCACCTGAACACAGCGCGAGTGTACGCTGTCCATTCAGCCACCATGGACTAACCACGCAGGGCGTGTAGCATCGTCCATTCCAGCACCAGGACTAACACAAAGGGCAGTGTCAGGCTGTCCACCTTCAACGCACGCCATGGCACTAAACACAGGGAGTGTAGCCTGTGAGCATTTCAGCCACATGCTGGACGTAAGCAACAGAGCTGTACGCCTGTCCATCAGCACCCTGGACTAACACAGGCGTGTAGCTGTGCATTCGGTTTTCTGGGTGGCAAAATTACAATTCAGCACCATGGACAGCGCTACTCTAGCGTGACCCTCATCAACCAGCCTGCTGCAGGCAGGAAATCCTTCACCACATAGTGAAAGAGTGTCATAGAGATAGGGGCTAGAGAGACTAGTGTTGTTATTACCACCCCTTCCCTCTCCATTCCCTCCAACCTTACCTGAGCCACTTCAGAGATGTCCAGTAGCTTACCTTTTCATACTGAGAAAACATGAGTATGTCCAGATGCAGTCATAACATATGGTAGTCACATTGGGATTGTTCACCTTGCTGTTTGCTTCTTCAAAACACGTCTGTGCCATGGGAAGTCCCATGATCGTGTCTGACAGACTGGCTTCATTTTCCTCCTGGATGACATCCAATTCCCAGGCTGTCATGTGGGATGAGTGTCTTTCACCTTGCTCTGAAGATCAGCAGATCAGACCGCTTTAAGATCAGGATTATCCCACACCTACTTTAATCTGTCTAAGAGTAACACTGAATCATTGCAAGCACTAATATGAAATGTCCACGTGTACATCTGGTCAAAGGTGGAAAAAGTACCCGAAAGACATACTGTAGTAAAAGTAAAGATGCCTTAATAGAAAATGGCTCAAAGTCACCCAGTAAAATACTACTTGAGCAAAACGCTAACAGTATTTGTTTTTAAATATACTTAAGTATCAAAAGTAAATGTAATTGTTAAATATACTTTTAAAATTCCTTATGTTAACCAGAAGAAACGATTATTATTATTATTATTATTATTATTATTATTATTATTTTTAAGGATAGCCAGGGGCACACGTCACACTCCAAATCATTTAGAATTGAATTTCCCTATACCCATCATGAGGTTGCTACAACCTAGCCTATGAATGAAAGTTTACCATATAGGTGCACAGGTCGAGAGAAATTAGTGTAATCAAGGTAACGGACAATGACACATTCTTGCCTGCATCTAGCTGATCTAAGGTGTAATAATTAGTCCAACAGTTGCAAACAAGAGTTTGTATTGGACAAATTCAGATATGTTTATTCCAGCTCCATTTGCTTCCATTTAAGAAACATAGTTCCCTTTCTAAGCAGCCACATACAAACATCATGATCACTTTCATAGCAGCCACATACAAACATCATGATCACTTTCATAGCAGCCACATACAAACATCATGATCACTTTCATAGCAGCCACATACAAACAGCATGACCACTGTCATAGCAGCCACATACAAACAGCATGATCACTTTCACAGCAGCCACATACAAACAGCATGATCACTTTGTAATTCCTTCTCAACTCTACGTGCACTCCTCCTCTCTCACCTTTTCCCTTTCGCTTGTGGACTTCAGTGCACAACACATCAGCTGTCTGTGACCAGGTGAAAAATCCTTTCCAAGCAAAACCGTCATATCATAACCGATAGCCATTACACACGGCCTACATTGTTGTCACCATATTATCTAACATCACAATCATCATAGCTAATAAAACAAACACGTTAGCTAGTAAAACCGCTACAATCATGCAATACAGTGTACAGTCAGCAAGCACTTTAGCAGTTACACCGGCGGGCACTGGTGGCAATAAATTAACAAAACCAAAAGCTTTCCTTGAATTGGAAGAGTTCCAATGTTGGATAGTCATAGCCAACTAGCTAACATAGCATCCCTCTCTGTTTGCGCCGGGTGTTTGAGTAGGTTAAACAAGCTGGCAAGATAGCTAAGTAAGTGAAAGTGAAACAAATACAAGAAATGTAGCTAGCTCTCTTGCTTCTCCTTCATTTTTGAAGACATGTATTTATTCAAAACTGTTCAACTATTGTCTTTCTCTCTGAGTCAACTACTCACCACATTTTATGCACTGCTGTGCTCGCTAGCTGTGGCTTATGCTTTCAGTACTAGATTAATTCTCTGACCCTTTCATTTGGGTGGGCAAAAGGTCAGTTCATGCGGCAAGAACCCTGATAGGTTGGAGGACGTCCTCCCGAAGTTCTCATAATTACTGTGTAAGTCTATGAAAGGGGGTGAGAACCGTGAGTCTCCTAGGTTTTGTATTGAAGTCAATGTACCCAGAGGAGGACGAAAACTAGCTGTCCTCCGGCTACACCATGGTGCTACCATACAGAGTGCTGTTGAGGCTACTGCAGACCTTCGTTGCAAAACACTGTGTTTTAATCTATTATTTGGTGACGTGGATATATTTAGTATAATTTTATCTAAAAATGATAGCCTTTTTAATGTTTCACTGTTTTTATTTTATTAAATGCACTGAGGAGGATGGTCCTTCCCTTCCTTCTCTGAGGATCCTCAACGGATGATACTGCATGGCAACACATGCATTGACATCCTCTCCGCGTCCCCTACAGCAACAAGTTAGTGACAGAACAGACATAGAACATGCTGATTGGAGTCTCTTAGCCAGTGCGGCTCTCTTCAAAACCATGATTATGTGTGTTTGACAACATTCATCCCCAGCCTCGCTCGTCATCACATTTGCATTTCGCCCAACCAGGCCACCACTCACCGCCCAAGCACCGCTACGCATCACCATTCGTCAGACAGCCCAGCAGAAAAGGACCTTTATCCAATCAATAGGGTCAGAACCAGCAAGAAAGATTTAGAGATGGAGCAAAGACAAGCGGGCCGTGCTTGGGCGGCAAAGACAAGCGGGCCAGTAAATAATCCTGACAGGTTTGTGACTGAGCGGAGCGTGGTCGGCCCCAAGACGGTAAACACACGTAGGCTGCTGCCTGTTCAGCTCCGAGAGGGTCATCACTATGCAACAGATGTCACTGAATCTGATAGACAGTGGAGATGATTGACACATTCGAGGTTACAGAGCATTTTTATGTGCAAACAGAGATTGAAGGGAAGAAATAAAGGGGTAGTGAGGGCAGAGGAGAGATTGAAAGCAGGATTGGGCCTGTGTGGTACAGCCGCACTGGGCCTGTGTGGTAAAGCCGCACTGGGCCTGTGTGGTACAGCCGCACTGGGCCTGTGTGGTACAGCCGCACTGGGCCTGTGTGGCCAGAGCCTAATTTTGTTCCCAGTCCGACACTTATCTCTCACCAACTGTCTCTGCGTTATCCCTCACCAACTGTCTGTTATCCCGCACCAGCTGTCTCTGCGTTATCCCTCACCAACTCTCTCTGCGTTATCCCTCACCA
>NW_019944994.1:16056-55680 GCF_002910315.2 Salvelinus sp. IW2-2015
TGTCTTTTATCCGCTCACCAACTCTCCTCTGCGTTATCCCCTCACCAGCTGGGCTCTGCGTTATTCGCCTCACCAACTGTCCTCTGCGTTACCCTCACCAACTGTCTCTGCGTATATCCCTCACCAGCTGTGCTCTGCGTTATCCCTCACCAACTCTCTCTGCGCTTACCCTCCACCAACTGTCTCTGCGTTATCCCTCACCAGACTGTCTCTGCGTTATCCCTCACGCAACTGGCTCTGCGTTATCCTTCACCAGCTTGTCTCTGCGTTATCCCTCACCAACTCTCTCTGCGTTATCCCGCCACCAGCCTGTCTCTTGCGTCATCCCTACCAACTCTCGCTGCGTTATTCCCTGCACCAAACTGTCTCTGCGTTATCCCTCAGCAGCTGTCTCTGCGGTATCCCCGCCAGCTGTCTCTGCGTTATCCCTTCACCAAGCTGTCTCTTGCGTTATCCGCTCACCAACGGTCTCTGCGTTATCCCTCCACCAACTGTTCTCTGCGTTATCCCTCACCAACTGTCTCTCGCGTGTATCCCTCACCCAGCGTCCCCCCCACCCCCTGCGGTTTATGCCCTGACCAACTGTCCTCTGGCGGTATCCCTCCACCAAACTGGGCTTCTGCGTTATCCCTCACCAACTGTCGTCTGCGTTATCCCTCACAACTGTTCTCTGCGTTAACTCCCTCACCAAACTGTCTCTGCCGTTATCCCTCACCAACGTCTCTGCGTTATCCCTCACAACTGTGCTCTGCGTTATCCCTCACCAACTGTCTCTGCGTATTCCCTCCCAACTGTCTCTGCGTTATCCCTCACCAGCTGGCTCTGCGTTATCCCTCACCAACTGGTCTCTGCGTTATCCTCACCAACTGTCTCTGCGTTATCCCTCACCAACTGTCTCTGCGTTATCCCTCACCAGCTGTCTCTGCGTTATCCCTCACCAGCTGTCTCTGCGTTATCCCTCACCAACTGTCTCTGCGTTATCCCTCACCAACTGTCGCTGTTTGTTATCCCTCACCAGCTGTCTGTTATCCCTCACCAACTGTCTGTGTGTTATTCCACACAGGGCTTTGTGGTTTCTCACAGAGCTTTGTGGTTTCTTACAGGGCTTTGTGGTTTCTCACAGGGCTTTGTGGTTTCTCACAGGGCTTTGTGGTTTCTCACAGGGCTTTGTGGTTTCTCACAGGGCTTTGTGGTTTCTCACAGGGCTTTGTCGTTTCTCACAGGGCTTTGTGGTTTCTCACAGGGCTTTGTCGTTTCTCACAGGGCTTTGTGCTGACTGATGATAGATAGTGTGGACAGTACGTCTTGTTTCAGGGACAGGACACTGCCGGTGAGACATGAACAGCACTGCTGAGGAGTAAGAGCTGTTGTCATCCTCAGGAGAAAAACTACTACTACACACATTCCACACACACAGCAATGTACATACACACTCACACACACTTATACACAGCCTGCAATGTACATACACACTCACACACACTTATACACAGCCTGCAATGTACATACACACACTCACTGCAATGTACATACACACTCACACACACACTCACTGGAATGTACATACACACACTTATACACAGCCTGCAATGTAKATACACATACATTACACACACCAATACAATATGCTTCTCATGCGTCATTACTGTCACCTCATTGACCCTCCTCCTCTGTCCCCACACCTGCTGCTGGACTTTCCAACGTCGTCTGACGAGATCAGGAGACTTTAATCCCAAAATCCCATCAAGCAGATAATCAATCTCTTTTGTTCCTGTCTGGGTAAATCAACGGCAGTGTGAAAGTGATCTTTACTGAGCAACAACACACACACACACACACCTCTAAGTTTTCAGTGTTCTGTGTCAATATATGTCTACTACTCTGGTCTGAACATTGTCTACTAAAATGGTCTGAACATTGTCTACTACTCTGGTCTGAACATGTCTTCGACCGTGGCTGAATATGCTATTACTCTGTCTGAATATGTCTATACCGCATGTCTGAAGTATGCTTATACTCGGTCATGATATGTCTATACTCTGATTAATATGTTAATCTGATCTTAATATGTCTACACTCTGATCTTAATATGTCTACTCTCTGGGGTCTTGAATATTTTGTTTATGTACTACTCTGGTCTGAATATGTCTCGCTACTCTGTCCTGAATATGTCTAGCTACTCGTGGTCTAAGCATGTCTACTACTCTGATCTTGATATGTCTCTACTTTTCTGGTCTGATATATTGTTACTACTCTGGGTCTGATATTGTCTACTTACTCTGGTTGATACATGTCTACGTACTGCGGATCTGAATATGTTCTAGCTATCTGGGTCTGAATATGTCGTACTACTCGGTCTGAAACATGGTCGTATAACTGGTCTGATACATGTCTACTACCCTGCGTCTGAACATGTCTACTATCAGGTCTGAAACTATGTCTACTTACTCTATTTGAATATGATTAACTATCTGATCTGAACATGTCTCTACTCTGTCTGAACATTTAGTACTCCTGTGTTGAATATGTCTACTGACTTGTCCGTGAAATGATCTACTAAATCTGTCCTGAACATTGTCTACTATCTCTGGTCTGAAATTCTACTACTCTGGTCTGAAGTTATACTGTCTAACTTCTATCTACTGTGGTCTGAATGTGATATCGTCTGATATGCTACTCTGCTTGTTGAATCTATGTCTACTACTCTCTGATTCTGAATATGTCCTACTACTGCTGGTCTTAATATGTCTACTTACTCTAGAAGTGTCTATCTCTGGTCTGAACATGTCTACTACTCTGGTCTGATCATGTCTATACTCTGGTCTTGAATATGTCTACTACTCTGGTCGGAATATGTTACTACTCATGTCTGATAATGTTCTACTCTCTGGTCTATACATGTCTAGCTACTCTGGTCTGAATCATGTCTACTACAGTCTCTTAATACTGGACTGGATCATGGTCGTTACTACTTCTGGTCTTGAATATGTTCTAATACTCTGGTCTGAACATGGTCTACTACTCTGGTCTGAATATGTCTACTACTCTGGTCTGAATATGTCTATCTACTCTGGTCTGAACATGTCTACTACTCTGGTCTGAATAGTGTCTACATTATACTCTGGTCTGAAACATGTCTACTACTCTGATCTGATACTATATTCTGATCTGAACATGTCTACTACTCTTGTCTGAATATGTCTACTTACTGCTGGTCTGAAATGTCTACTACTCTGATCTGAACATGTCTACTACTCTGGTCTGAATATGTCTACTACTCTGGTCTGAACATGTCTACTACTCTGGTCTGAATATGTCTACTACTCTGTCTGAATATGTCTACTACTCGTCTGAACATGTCTACTCTACTCTGATCTGAACATGTCTACTACTCTGGTCTGAATATGTCTACTACTCTGGTCTGAACATGTCTACTACTCTGGTCTGAATATACTCTAGGAGATTTGCATTTGAATATTTGTTTAGAAGCAACACTCACTGTGTATCTGACCTGAGATAGAGGAGGAGACGCAGGTCTAACTGCTCATGTAATCGCTCAGGCAAATTAACGCAGCCTTCACTCAACAAAACAACGAATGGCTCTAAAACAACAGTGCAAATGATGTCTGATTATGAAAGAGCTTTAGTTACAGGTGAACTTCAGTGCAGTGATTACAATCAATGACTTTCAAATTCATTTCTAAAGAGGTCTGTAGGAAGTAGGCTATACAGCATTATTTATTATATACTCCCGGACAGATTTGACTAGGAAAACATGTGAAGTAACAGCATTAACAATAAGAAGAATATATAGGCTGTTCAAATGTAGAATAATCTATAGGCTCTCAGAGTGAGTTCTGCGTAACAGAGAAAGGTGGCCATGTGTCCTCCCTGTCCTAGTGAAAAGCCAACTGTCCGCGTTTGATATATTATCGAATAGATATTTGAAAAACACCCTGAAGATGGATTATAAAAACGTTTGACATGTTTCTGTGGACATTATGGATATAATTTGGGATTTTGTCGGCGTTGTCGCGAGCGCTCTTTCCGGTGGATTGCTGGGAATAACGCTCAAACTAACGGAGGTATTTGGATATAAAAAATATCTTATGGAACAAAAGGAACATTTGTTGTCTAACTGGGAGTCTCGTGAGTGAAAACCTCCGAGACATCAAAGGTAACGATTAATTTGATTGCTTTTCTGATTTTCGTGACCAAGTTACTGATGCTAGGTGTACTTATTGTTTTGTCGAGCGATCGATAAACTACACAAACGCTTGTATTGCTTTCGCTGTAAAGCATCATTTCAAAATCTGAGACGACGAGATATTAACAAAAGGCTAAGCTGTGTTTGCAAATTTGCACTTGTGATTTCATGAAATTATATTATATTATATACCTGTGGCGCTAGGCTAGGCTATGCTAGTCAGCGTTTCTGATTACAATTATCCCGGATCTGTTTCTGTGTTCTCATACTATGGTCAGAACGACTCTGTCTTCTCATCCTATGACGCAGAAAGACTCTTTGTCTTCTCTCCTTATGGTGCAGACAGTAGAAAGACTCTGTCTTCTCCTCCTATGGTGCAGAAAGACTCTCTGTCTTTCTCATCCTATGGTGCAGACAGTAGAAAGCCTCTTTGTCTTCTCATCCTATGACGAGACAGTAGAAAGACTCTGTCTTCTCCTATGGTGCAGACAGTAGAGACTCTTTGTCTTCTCCTCCTATGGTGCAGACAGTAGAAAGACTCTTTGTCTTCTCATCCTATGACGCAGACAGTAGAAAGACTCTCGTCTTCTCCTCCTATGGTGCAGACAGTAGAAAGACTCTTTGTCTTCTCTCCTATGGTGCAGAAGAGCTCTTTGTCTTCTCCTCCTATGGTGCAGACAGCAGGAAGACTCTCTGTCTTCTCATCCTATGGTGCAGACAGTAGAAAGACTCTCTGTCTTCTCATCCTATGACGTAGAAAGACTCTTTGTCTTCTCCTCCTATGGTGCAGACAGTAGAAAGACTCTCTGCTCTTCATCTATGACGCAGAAAGACTCTTTGTCTTCTCCTCCTATGGTGCAGACAGCAGGAAGACTCTCTGTCTTCTCCTCCTATGGTGCAGACAGTAAAGAGTCTGTCTTCTCCTCCTATGGGTCAGAAAGACTCTCTGTCGTCTCATCCTATGGTGCAGACAGTAAGAAGACTCTCTGTCTTCTCATCCTATGGTGCAGACAGTAGAAAGACTCTCTGTCTTCTCCTCCTCACTGGTGCAGACAGTAGAAAGACTCTCTGTCTTCTCCTCCTATGGTGCAGACAGTAGAAAGACTCTCTGTCTCTCCTCCTATGGTGCAGACAGTAGAAAGACTCTCTGTCTTCTCCTCCTATGGTGCAGACAGTAGAAAGACTCTCTGTCTTCTCATGCTATGTGCAGACAGAGCGAAAGATGCAACCCATGAGATGAATCTGAACAGTCACTCCCTTAATGGAAGGTGCTCAAGCTCAAACTCACCTGCCTTCGGATCCCGTGCTGAGCGCTGTGTGCGGGTGTGGGTGTGTTGTGGCATCCACTGCCTGCTTGGCCTTTGTCACACACTGCACACAGGGAGATAATGGAAGCCATGTGGTTAGTGTTATTCAGCCGGACATCAGCACACTGTCTTGTTAGATAAGTATCGATCTAGCCGAACGCTCTGGTAACAGTGGTCTGGCTGTCTGCCATGGAAGTGACCCCAGGAAGAAACGCTACTGTAACAGTGGTCTGGCTGTCTGCCATGGAAGTGTGGTAAGGATCTGTGGTATGTGTTATTACATTCAGGGTTCAGATCGATCGAAACAGTGTTCACTCAACAGGAACAAAACGTTTATCCTGGAGGCTAACCAATGGTTCAGGGTAGGGGAGAATGGGGTCAGTTGTCTCACGGGTTAGTTGTCACAGTGCTAGTTACTCCCAATTTATATGGCTCCTTGTAATCATTTTAAGGTTCATATGTGTGAATTATTTGAAATAACTGCTGTGAGGTGAAATTATGAGTTTATATGAAAGTTAAAAAATAATAATAATAACAATCTTGGTAGGTGAGGTGAATTTGTGAAAGTAAAAAAATCTATACAAATCGATGTATTTTTCTCTGTAAACGTTTGAATTATGGGAGTATTCATTAACAATTTATAGTTGTTGAAAAAAGGAAAAGGAGAGCTATATTTCAAACAAATTTCTGAGGTCCTAGGTTGCCATATGGTTAATATCTTAATTAGCATTGGTTGGGGATGGTTGTCATATATGGAAGGTGAGAGAGGGTTGTCACTATCAACATTGCCACTGCCAGTACACAATAAATCCCAAGCTCGTATGTGTTTGTGCTATAAGGAGCTCCATTCATTGCATCTCTCTTTTACACACATATTCTT
The DNA here is from genome assembly GCF_002910315.2 of Salvelinus sp. IW2-2015. Taxonomy (NCBI): domain Eukaryota; kingdom Metazoa; phylum Chordata; class Actinopteri; order Salmoniformes; family Salmonidae; genus Salvelinus; species Salvelinus sp. IW2-2015. Next base: position 22,451 of record NW_019944994.1, read on the forward strand.
TCTGTCACAACACCCACACACATTTACTCAATATGTAATATGTTATTTGGGCCTTTGTCAAAAGTACTGCACGATGTAGTGCTTAGAGTGCCCTTTCAGACACAGTCCATGTGAATGGATGCTGGTCAGTCTGTGAAGCTTCACCTGTAAGTGACCTGTTGTACACGACCTAAGTGGCGTGGCCCCTTACTGCCATGGACAATGGACCACATCACAGTCGATAAACCACTAAACCTTGCCAGTTAACTCTGACTCAGGGGTTCACGTGGTCCATATTGTCCATAACTACTTCTCCTGCTGCTGAATCCATTTCTCACATGCATTCAGCGGTGGAGAAAGATGAACCGCATGTTCTTAAAATAATGTCTGGTAGGCATGGTGACTAGTAGAAAAAAATACTATCTTCAACCTTAAAAGGTTCTTCAGCTTTGAACTCTTCAAAGAACCCTTTTTTTGGTTGCAGGCAGAGGGTTTCTCCAGAGGGTTCTACATGGAACCCAAAAGGGTTCTACCTAGAACCAAAAATGGTTCTACCTGGAACCAAATAGGGTTATCCTGTGGGAACAACCGAATAACTATTTTGGGACCCTTTTTTCTATGCAACATAGAACAAGTATTTCCATTATGCTGATGATGACTGAAAGATAATATTATAGCCTCAGTCTTAGTAGTAATGCCATGACTGCTATACCCACCTGGCTAGCCAGCTAATAGTAGCAGGGCTAATTAGCTGCAATTTATGTGATTCTATGGCTTCTATGCAGGCTGGCTACTAAAGTTTTTGTCACTTGCTAGCTCACTAGCTAGCGACCACAGCAGAGTCATGTCAGACTGGAATGAAAGCAAACTCTGTCTGCCTAGTAATACAGTGACTGCTACATAACTTTCCTGGCTAGCCAGCTACAATAGCAGGGCAACTTGGCTGCAATTTGTGTCATCCAGTGTTTCTCCTCTTGGGCTGATCATGGATTCACGATTAGTTGGCTCACTTGTCTGCTGCCTATGTGTTGAAAATACAGTATGTATTCAAACGAGCTAGTCACCAGTTGTTTTTTCCCCCATGGTGTAAACATAGCTAACCAGCTGGCTGTGCAGCCCATGTGCCCAACAGCATAAGCTCAGAGTCCAGCTAGCTAGTCGCACGTGACCTTACTTGCTACAAAGTATAAAATAAAATAAATAAATAAAATAAACCACCAACTGCACAAACCGAAATTGGGTAAACAATGTAGTGGAAAATTAGACCCAAAGATGAAGGCAGAGACTATTTAATTGTATAATAGAAACATCTTCAATACAAGCAGCTGCAAGGGAGATCTACAGTTGAAGTCGGAAGTTTACATACACCTTAGTCAAATACATTTAAACTCAGTTTTTCCACAATTCCTGACATTTAATCCTAGTAAAATTTCCCTGTCTTAGGTCAGTTAGGATCACCACTTTATTTTAAGAATGTGAAATGTCAGAATAATAGTAGAGAGAATGATTTATTGCAGCTTTTATTTCTTTCATCACATTCCCAGTGGGTCAGAAGTTTACATACACTCAATTAGTATTAACGCTAGCCTTCAGCTAAGCTAGCCTTCAGGTAAGCTAGCCTTCAGCTAACGCTAGCCTTCAGCTAACGCTAGCCTTCAGGTAACGCTAGCCTTCAGGTAAGCTAGCCTTCAGCTAACGCTAGCCTTCAGCTAACGCTAGCTCTACTGTTTGTTTGGTTCAGAGAGGAATGTGTATATGTAACCTTGAGCATGATACTTTCTATCAGTGTGCTTCATTGCTACGTGTGTTCATGGAGTGCAAATAGGCCTACTCCTTATTGTATTAGCATACAACAATACACACTGCTATCTCTGCAATGTTTATAGCCTCCATACTGTTGTTGTGATTTGCACATGGAGATTCTGGAAGCATCTAGAAAATGGGAGTCAAACTAATTTTGCCCCGGGGGCAGCATTCGGTCTTCAACGAGGTCCGGAGGGCCACACTGAAAATGTGTTATATTTCCTCGCTGTCAAAACTTGCTTAAAATAGTCCTCTATCCATTGTTTTGGTATTTAGTCCTCTGTCCTCTATCCATTGTTTTGTCATTTTCAATACTCCCTGACTGTCTAGAGTTAATTTCAGTAATTATTAGTGAGCTGGACCCAGTCAATAAACTGTATGAATGTAGTGATTATTAGTGAGCTGGACCCAGTCAATAAACTGTATGAATGTAGTGATTATTAGTGAGCTGGACCCAGTCAATAAACTGTATGAATGTAGATCCATGATCATTTAAACAAAGTTTATATTTGGTTTTAGTCATTTCAAAGTATATTGAGCTTGTTTCTCCCTCATAAAATGTATAATTTATGATCGTTCCACCAGAGGCCTGTTACATAAGATCTAGCACTAGTGTGTAAATATCCCTGTTAATATCATTGCATTCACAAGTATGCTTATATTACGTCAATACTCTCTACATTTTTTGTAGACTTTGTACATTGTTGCTATATTGCATGTGTATTTATCTTGGTATCTTGTAATGTCCCTGCCTGGTGGAGTCCCCTGCCTCCATGGTAGGGTAAGAGTTGTCTTCCTTCCTGGTAGGGTCAGAGTCCCCTGCCTCAACGGTAGGGTAAGAGTTGTCTTCCTGGTAGGGTCAAAGTCCCCTGCCTCAACGGTAGGGTAAGAGTTGTCTTCCTTCCTGGTAGGGTCAGAGTCCCCTGCCTCAATGGTAGGGTAAGAGTTGTCTTCCTTCCTGGTAGGGTCAGAGTTCCCTGCCCCGACGGTAGGGTCAGAGTTTCAGTTCCCTGTCTACCTGGTAGGTGTAGAGTGCCCAGCCCCTCAAGTAGGTCTAGTGTGTCTGACCCTCACCGTAGAGGTCCAGTCTATCCTGTTCCCCGCAGTAGGCTCTCAGTTTCCATCCGTACACGGACTTCAGTCTATGGCCCTAAGTGCAGGTTCACACTGTTCTGACTTAAGTTCTCGGACTTCCGCCTCGGACTCTGGGAATGGTCTCGGATGGTTGAGGGACAGCTATGGGGAACTGTGGGGGGATCTTGGAGGGTTCACATCCCCGTTTCTTTTTTTTGTGCTTTTTTTGTCGACGTGCCCTTGAGCAGGGCATTGACCTTGGATGCTACTGTGTGTCGCTCTGAATGGGAGTCTGTTGGATGACTGGTGTGGTGTAGTTGAGTGTCTTCACTGCAAGTATATTGTATGTTTTGGATATTCAATAAAACATTTTTTTTACCCTGAGGAAAAGCAAAGCTAAAAAGGTGTGTTTTAATATCTCTTTTAAAAATGGCCACAGTTTCAGTCCCCTTCGGGTTCTCTGGCAGTCTATTCCACAAAGTAACTAAAAGCTGCCTCTCCATGCCTCTTGGTCCTAGGCTTTGTGATAGTTAAAAGGCCAGTGCCAGAGGACCTGAGGGACCTACTGGGTACATAACTTAAAAGCATGTCTGATGTGTATTGGGGTGCACAATTGTGGATGGAGATAAAAACCAATAGAAAAATCTTAAAATAGATTCTAAAAACTCACAGGCAGCCAGTGCAGAGACTTTAAAACCGGTGTAATGTGTTCTCTTCGTCTGGTCTTGGTCAGTACCCGTGCTGCAGCATTCTGTATGTTTTGCAGTTGACCAATGGCTTTCTTGGGTTGACCAGACAGGAGAGCATTACAGTAGTCAAGCCTGCTTTTAATAAAAGTATGAATGAGTCTCTTGGTATCAGCCTGAGATAGAAACGGTCACACATTGACAATGTTCCTCAGTTGTTAAAAAGCTATTTTGGTCACATTCCTAATGTGTGATTCGAAATTGAGTTCAGAATCTTAAATGACACCTAGGTGTTTTACCTGGTGTTTTATCTTTATTACCTGTGAATTAAAATGTGGTGCCAGATTCTCTCTCTGTACTTTGGCTCCGATAAGCTGGAGGAAGTTGTGAGCAATCCAAGTTTTTAAATTACTAATACAGTCTAATAATTTATCTGTGGAGCTAAAATTCTCCGATGAAAGTTCCGTATTATCTGCATACAGTAGCAGTGAAAATCAATACTTTGCTTTCTGATAACGCTGCCAAGTGGTAACATATATAAACTGTTATATATATATATATATATATATATATATATACAGTACTTCGAGATATTAGCTGATGTACGAAGGGCTATATAAAATAAATTTGATATATATTAAAGAGTCAGTCAGTTTCCCTGTCAGGCCAAGAGTCAGTTTCCCTATCAGGCCAAGAGTCAGTTTCCCTGTCAGGCCAAGAGTCAGTTTCCCTGTCAGGCCAAGAGTCAGTTTCCCTGTCAGGCCCAGAGCCCCGTCATGTACAACATTACCAACACTAGGCTCCCAGCCTTCGGCCATCCTAGGTGCACTGTCCCAAGCCCTAGTCGACCTTGACTCTCCTGCTCCGCTAGGCTTTAGGTTCAGTGCCCCACTAGGTCTACAACCTCTGCACTTAGTGGGAAAGCAGTATCCTCTTTCTAGTGCTACACTGCTGCGTTCCTTCACTAGTTCCAGGCCCTGGGTTTCCTGTCTTGCTAGGCTCTGAGTTAGCTGTTCCTCTAGGTCTACAGTTCCCTGCCCCTAGCCAATTCGCAGCCCCCAGCCTCAGCTGGCGCCCAGTCCCCTGTCCTAGCACTAAGCTCCAAGTCCCCTGTGCAGCTAGGTTTGCAGTCCCCTTCCATACCTGGCTGGCAGTCTTCAGTTGTAGGTTGTACATCCCCTGCCCTGTCAGGCCCTGAGTTCTCACCCTCCTAAGCTCTTTGACTGGGTGGACCCACCGTTCCCTGACCTGGGGGGGCATGTTGTCTCCAGCTCTTCAGGGCTGTTTGCATCCCGCCCTGGATGACCCCCCAGCCCTTCCCAAGCGGGAAACCACCTGACCTCGTCTCTGAGGCCGAGCCTGACCCTCCCTCCAGATCCCTGATGAGCCTCTGTGTCCACACCCGCTGCCACATAGCTATGTCAGTAAAGAGATTCTGGAGGGAGGTCATCCAGTCCCTTCTGGGCACCAACGAATGCGCAGTGATTATTTATGATAGTGCCACAAGAGACCTACTAGTTTAGATCTAGTACTAGTGTATAAATAAATATCCTTGTTAATATTTACACGTCTCTCGAACTTGTTAGTAGACTGTGTATATTATTGCTTTATTGCATGTGTATTTATCTGAGTATCTTGTAATGCGTCTTCATGCTTGTATTGTTTCTCCTTTTTTAGACCACACATTAAATAACTCTAATGGAAGTGTGTGTGTGGGTGGGTGGTGACAAAGTGTACAGTACTGAGCCTCAAGATCATGTTCTAACCGGACAACTCTATAGTGTGCAGATCTAAATTAATCCATGTTAAGTAACTAACGGGTGAGGGCTCAGAAACCAACTCCAGCCAGCTGTTTTTACACAATAGATCTCATGTCTGGTCGGGTGAATAAGGCGGTTCTATGCTGTCTGGGTTCTCTGATTGGGAGACATGTCACACTCTGAGAGATGCATCAATACTGTCATGATGTTGCAAAGGAGCTGAACAACATTGAACAACACACACGACAAACGTGTTTATTTGGAAATTCAATGTTCACACCATGTTGATGAAATTCAAGGCTCATTCAACTACCAGAACACAAAAGCAAGGCATGTCAAGTCCTTGTAACAGTCCATTGATTGATGTGTCATTAGTTATGCATTGAGAGGATAGGATGTGTCAGGAGAGGACACTCCGGCCAGTGAAGATCACACATGGTCATCCCTGTGGGTGACAGCAGATAATTCCCGCAGAAAACCTCCTAGGGGGCTGCCTGGAGTAGTACCCCAGACTGGGGGCTGCCTGGAGTAGTACCCCAGACTGGGGGCTGCCTGCCGTAGTACCCCTGACTTGGGGGCTGCCTGCCATAGTACCCCAGACCGGGGCTGCCTGCCATAGTACCCCAGACCGGGGCTGCCTGGAGTAGTACCCCAGACCGGGGCTGCCTGAGTAGTACCCCAGACCGGGGCTGCCTGGATAGTACCCCAGACGGGGGTTGCCTGCAGTAGTACCCCAGACTGGGGCTGCCTGGAGATAGTACCCCAGACTGGGGGCTGCCTGCCATAGTACCACAGACTGGGCTGCCTGGTAGTATACCCCAGACTGGGGCTGCCTGCCATAGTACCACAGACTGGGGCTGCCTGAGATACCCAGACGGGGCTGCCTGGAGTAGTACCCCAGACCCGGGTGCCTGGAGTAGTAACCCAGACCAGGGCTGCCTGGAGTATACCCAGACTGGGGCTGCCTGCCGTAGTACCCAGCTGGGGCTGCCTGCCGTAGTACCCCAGACTGGGCTGCCTGGCCGTAGTGACCCCAGACTGGGGCTGCCTGCCGTAGTACCAACAGACGGGGGCTGCCTGAGTAGACCCCAGATGGGCTCTGGAGTAGTACCCAGACTGGGGGCTGCCTGGAGTAGTACCCCAGACGGGGGCTGCCTGGAGTATACCCCAGACTGGGGCTGCCTGAGTAGTACCCAGACTGGGGCTGCCTGCAGTAGTAACACCAGACTGGGGCTGCCTGCCGTAGTACCCAGACTGGGGCTGCCTGCCGTAGTACCCCAGACTGGGGCTGCCTGGAGTAGTTACCCCAGACTGGGGCTGCCTGAGTAGTACCCCAGACTGGGGGCTGCCTGGAGTAGTACCCCAGACTGGGGGCTGCCTAGTAGTACCCCAGACTGGGGCTGCTGGAATAGTACCACAGACTGGGGGCTGCCTGGAGTAGTACCCAGACTGGGGCTGCCTGGAGTATTACCCAGACCGGGGCTGCCTGCCGTAGTACCCAGACTGGGGGCTGCCTGCCGTAGTACCCAGACGGGGCTCTCCGAAGTACCCAGACCGGGGCTGCCTGGATAGTACCCCAGACCGGGGCTGCTGCAGTAGTACCCAGACCGGGGGGCTGCCTGCAGTAGTACCCCAGACGGGGGCTGCCTGGCCGTAGTACCCCAGACTGGGGGTGCCTGCCGTAGTACCCCAGACCGGGCTGCCTGCCATATACACCCAGACCGGGGTGCCTGCCATAGACCCCAGACCGGGGCTGCCTGAGTATACCCCAGACCGGGGCTGCTGTCCGGAGTAGTACCCCAGACCGGGGGCTGCTGGAGTAGTACCCCAGACCGGGGCTGCCTGCGTAGTACCCCAGACCGGGCTGCCTGCCGTAGTACCCCAGACCGGGGCTGCCTGCCGTCAGTTACCCCAGACCGGGCTGCCCAGTAGTCCCAGACTGGGCTGCCTGCCGTCAGTACCCCAGACTGGGGTTGCCTGCCAATAGTACCCCAGACTGGGGTTGCCTGCAGTAGTACCCCAGAACAGCCTACTGGTCTTGTTTACAGCAAACCTGGTGGCTAGGAAATTATAGGTTCTGTGTTTGCAGGTGTTCACAGTTGACATCTGTCATTTTCAAGGTCAAATTAAAAGAAATTAAAGGTGGAGTGTGTCATGATCTTGAATTTTGTGTAATGTCTTTCATGATTCATCCCTTTGGAAATACCAGGTATACATCTGCACAGTATGAAGGTTTGTAAAGTTAGTTTGCCTCTAATATCTGTTATGCTATGTGGTCTGTCTGGGTCAGAACATTCATTCATTCATTCATTCTCAGACTCTCAGAACTCTACTCTTCTCAGACTCTACTCTCTCAGATCTTACTCCAATAGAAAATGTTGGCACACACACTACGATTGTTCTCATATAATTAAATGACGTTACTAGAGATGTACCAGACATGTGTGTCTCTAAATAACTAAATGACGGTGTACCAGACGACTGTCTTTAAATAATAAATGACGTGTATCAGACGACTGTGTCTCTTAAATAATAAATGACGGTGTACCAGACGACTGTGTCTCTAAATAATAAATGACGGTGTATCAGACGACTGTGTCTCTCTAAATAATAAATGACGGACGTGTACCAGATGACTGTGTCTCTCTAAATAATAAATGAGGGTGTACCATACGACGTGTGTCTCTAAATAATAAACGATGGTATACAGACGACTGTGTCTCTAAATAATAAATGACGGTGTACCAGATGACTGTGTCTCTCTAAATAATAAATGACGGTGTACCATACGACTGTGTCTCCAAATAATAAACGACGGTGTACCATACGACTGTGTCTCTAAATAATAAATGACGGTGTACCAGACGACTGTGTCTCTCAAATAATAAATGACGGTGTACCAGACGGCTGTCTTTAAATAATAAATGACGGTGTACCAGACGACTGTCTTTAAATAATAAATGACGGTGTACCAGACGACTGTCTTTAAATAATAAATGACGTATACCGACGACTGTCTTTAATATAATGATAGGTATACCAGATGACTGTTCTCTCTAAATAATAAATGACGGTGTACCAGATGAGTGTCTCTCTAAATAATAAATGATGGTGTACCAGACGACTGTGTCTCTAAATAATAAATGACGGTATACCAGATGACTGTGTCTCTCTAAATAAATAAATGAGCGTATACCAGATGACTGTGTCTCTCTAAATAAATGACGGTGTACCAGATGACTGTGTCTCTCTAAATAATAAATGACGGTGTACCATACGACTGTGGCTCTAAATAATAAATGATGCGCAGCTGTACAGTACGACCTGTGTCTCTAAATAATAAATGATGGTGTACCAGACGACTGTGTCTCTCTAAATAATAAATGACGGTGTACCAGACGACTGTGTCTTTAAATAATAAATGACGGTGTACCAGACGACATTGCTGTATATATAATAATGTATGCTAAGTGTTATTTTGCAAAGTGGGCAGTTGATACGGTCCAAGACATGATAGTGATTGCTCCGTGGAATGTTAGAGGTTGAAAGACTATGTAGGGATTGTCTGCATTGTCAATCTACCTGTAATTAGAAAATTCATATATAATTATCTTGAGTTACCTAGCTGCTTCCCCTTTACCTGAGTGTTACATTCTCTGTGGGTTTTTTTTACCCAACAGATCCAATATATTAATGCTTCCACTACTGTGATCTCCTGTAGGATTGCTCTCAAACTATATTCCAATGAAATGGATCTACGGTTAAAAGAAAAGTCAGTCTGCATCTTTACATTTACTAACACAAATGTTTACATTCGGTATGTTCCTTTGACTATAATAGTAAAGTCGACTGAGTGGACAAAACATTAAGAACACCTGCTCTTTCCGTGACATAGTCTGACCAGGTGAAATCCATGATCCCTTATCGATGTCACTTGTTAAATCCACTTCAATCAGTGTAGATGAAGGGGAGGAGTGCGCTTGAAGTAACAATGGTTATTGGTGCGAAGCAGGGGCTGTGTGAGCACTGAAATGTACACTGAGTGTACAAAACGTTAAGGACATCCTTCTATTGAGTTGCACCCCACCCCCCTTTTGCCCTCAGAACAGCCTCAATCCGTGTCCTAATAACCTGTCTCCTCCCTTTCATCTACACTGATTGAAGTGGATTTAACAAGTGACATCGATAAGGGATCATAGCTTTCACCTGTTCAGTCTATGTCATGGAAAGTGCAGGTGTTCTTTATATTTTGTACACTCAGAGAACATTGCCCTTTTATAGAAATACACTATCAGGGTAATAGAATAGCAAGCCCTATGGTAGGGCTCCCATCTGGTTTCATTTGGTCCCCCAAGTTTTCTGAGTAAAATAAATAAATAAAGCGTTTTTAAAACATCTCAAAATGATTTTAATTTAAGAAATATGTTCCCAAGTATTCCCACGCAAAATAGAGAGACGTGATCGTATACAAATGTAAGCAAGGTTTGAAATTATTGTTTTAGTCAAACATTATGTCTGTTTGGGTTTGTGCAGTCAATTTGCAGTCTACAAATTATTTGTAATTATGTTCCAGCCCCCCGACCATCCGCTCAAGAAATAATCGGCCCACAGCTGAATCTAGTTTATTATCCCTGCCTATGGGACGTCATCTGACAGCCCTCCAAAGCTATCTGGCGGTCTCCGCTCAGACCTCTCAATCATCCAATCAACTGGTCCTCTTAGCCATCCCAGTGTGTTTCTTCAGTTGACCTGCAGGCAATCAGCCCAATGGAAGGGGATCATACTGTACAGGGACTCCTACTTATTTCACACATCCTCCATTACACAGACTACTGTCTCACACATCCTCCATCACACAGACTATGTCTCACACATCCTCCATCACACAGACTACTGTCTCACACATCCTCCATCACACAGACTAGTGTCTCACACATCCTCCATCACACAGACTACTGTCTCACACATCCTCCATCACACAGACTAGTGTCTCACACATCCTCCATCACACAGACTACTGTCTCACACATCCTCCATTACACAGACTACTGTCTACTACACTCTCCATCACACAGACTACTGTCTCACACAATCCTCCATTACACAGACTAGTGTCTCACACATCCTCCATCACACAGACTAGTGTCTCACACATCCTCCATCACACAGACTACTGTCTCACACATCCTCCATCACACAGACTACTATTTCACACATCCTCCATCACACAGACTACTATTTCACACATCCTCCATTACACAGACTACTGTCTCACACATCCTCCATCACACAGACTACTTTCACACATCCTCCATTACACAGACTAGTGTCTCACACATCCTCCATCACACAGACTAGTGTCTGGATCCTCTGTTTGGACCACCACCCAGGACAATGGACCTAATCCCAGAAGCCAACCCAGCCGCAGAAGGCGAAGACGGAGCGGCCTCCTGGTCAGGCTCCGTAGACGTGCACATCGCCCACCACTCCCAAGTATACTACTCGCCAATGTCCCCCCAAAAGTTTTTTCTTTCTTGGGGGAAAACAACCAAAAAGGGGCAGATTTGAAAATTCGAGCAAGGGTTGCCTTCCGGCGAGACATCAGAGATTGTAACATTCTCTGTTTCATGGAAACATGGCTCTCTTGGAATATGTTGTCTGAATAGGTCCAGCCACCGGGCTTCTCCATGCATCGCGCAGACAGAGAAACTCCTCTCCGGGAAGAGGAAMGGCGGGGGTGTATGCTTCATGATTAATGACTGATGGTGTAATCATAAGAACGTAGAGGAACTCAAGTCCTTCTGCTCACCRGACCTAGAATTCCTTACAATCAAATGCCGGCCATTTTATCTCCCAAGAGAATTCTTGTCAGTTATCGTCACAGCTGTGTACATTCTCCATCAAGCAGACACCAAGACAGCCCTCAAGGAACTTCACTGGACTCTATGTAAACTGCAAACCATATATCCTGAGGCTGCATCTATTGTAGCTGGAGATTTTAACAAAGCAAATTTGAGAACAAGGCTACCTAAATTCTATCAGCATATTGATTMCACTACGTGCTGGTGTAAAACACTCGATCCCTGCTACTCTAACTTCCGCGATGTATACAAAGCCCTCCCCCGCCCTCCTTTRGGTAAATCCGACCACGACACCATCTTGCTCCTGCCGTCTTATAAGCAGAAACWCAAATAGGATGTACCAGCGACTAGAACCATTGAGGCCGACCAATCGGAAGCCACGCTTCAAGATTGTTTTGATCACGCGGACTGGGATATGTTCCGGTCAGCCTCAGATAACAACATCGATCTATACGCTGACTCGGTGAGTGAGGAGATGTTGTACCCACTGTGACTATTAGAACCTACCCTAACCAGAAACCTTGAATGGATGCCGGCATTCGCGCAAAACTGAAAGCACGAACCCCCGCATTTAACCATGGAAAGAGGTCTGGGAATATGGCTGAATATAAACATTTACATTTAAGTCATTTAGCAGACGCTCTTATCCAGAGCGACTTACAAATTGGAAAGTTCATACATATTCATCCTGGTCCCCCCGTGGGGAATGAACCCACAATCCTGGCGTTGCAAGCGCCATGCTCTACCAACTGAGCCACACGGGACCGTGTAGTTAAACAGTGTAGTTATTCCCTCCGCAAGGTAATCAAACAAGTGAAATGCCGGTACAGGGACAAAGTGGAGTCGCAATTCAACGTCTCAGACACGAGACGTATGTGGCAGGGTCAACAGGAAATCATGGACTACAAAAAGAAAACCAGCCACGTCACAGACACCGACGTCACGCTTCCAGACAAACTAAACACCTTCTTTGCTCGCTTTGAAGATAATACAGTGCCACCATCACAGCCCACAAACAAGGACTGCACCCCCACCCTCTCCGTGGCCAACGTGAGTAAAACATTTAAACGTGTTAACCCTCGCAAGGCTGCTGGCCCAGACGGCATCCCTATCCGCATCCTCAGAGCATGCGCAGACCAGCTGGCTAGCGTGTTTACGGACAAATTCAATCGCTCCCTATCCCAATCTGCTGTCCCCACATGCTCCAAGATGGCCACTATTGTTCCTCTACCCAAGAAGGCAAAGATAACTGAACAAAATGACTACCACCCCCGTAGCACTCACTTCTGTCATCATGAAGTGATTTGAGAGACTAGTCAAGGATCATATCACCTCTACCTTGCAGGCCACCCTAGACCCACTTCCGTTTGCTTACCACCCCAACAGGTCCACAGAAGATGCAATCGCCATCACACTGCAAACTGCCCTATCCCATCTGGACAAAAGGAATACCTATGTAAGAATACTGTTCATTGACTACAGCTCAGCATTCAACACCATAGTACCCTCCAAGCTCATCATCAAGCTGGAGGCCCTGGGTCTCAACATCGCCCTGTGCAATTAGGTCCTGGACTTACTGACGTGCCGCCCCCAGGTGGTGAAGGTAGGAAACAACATCTCAACTTCGCTGACCCTCAACACTGTGGCCCCACAAGGGTGCGTGCTCAACCACTTACTGTACTCCCTGTTCACCCACGACTGCGTGGCCATGCATGCCTCTAACTCAAGCATCAAGTTTGCAGACGACACAACAGTAGTGAGCTTGATTACCAACAACGATGATAAAGCCTACACGGAGGAGGTGAGGGCACTTTGAGTGTGGTGTCAGGAAAACAACCTCTCACTCAATGTCAACGAAACAAAGGAGATGATCGTGGACTTCAGGAAACAGCAGAGGGAGCACCCCCCTWTCCACWTCGAAGGGACAGCAGTGGAGAAGGWGGAACGTTTTTAAGTTCCTCGGCGTACACCTCACTGACAARCTGAAATGGTCCACCCACACAGACGGTGCGYTGAAGGCGGTGCAAAATCAACTCTTCAACTTCAGGAGGCACAAACTTGTACAGATGCACAATTGAGAGCATCCTGTCGGGCAGTATCACCGCCTGGTTTCGGCAYCTGCACGGCTCTCCAGAGGGTGGTGTGGTCTGCACAACGCATCACCGGGGGGAAACTACCTGCCCTCCAGGACACCTACAGCACCCGATTTCACAGGAAGGCCAAAAAAGATCATCAAGGACAACAACCACCCGAGCCACTGCCTGTTCACACCGCTACCATCCAAAAGGCGAGGTCAGTACAGGTGCTTCAAAGCTGGGACCGAGAGACTGAAAAACAGCTTCTATCACAAGGCCATCAGACTGTTAATTAAACAGCAATCACTAACTCAGAGAGGGTGCTGCCTACATTGAGACCCAATCACTGGCCACTTTAATAAATGGATCACTAGTCACTTTAAACAATGCCACTTTAAATAATGAAACTTTAATCATGTCTACATATCTTACATTACTCATATCACATGTACAGTATATACAGTTTTTTATACCATCTATTGCATCTTGCCTATGCCACTCGGCCATTGCGCATCCATGTATTTATGTGTACATATTCTCATTCACCCCTTTAGATTTGTGTGTATTATTAGGGAGTTGTTGGGAAATTGTTAGATTACTTGTTAGATATTACTGCACTGTCAGAACTAGAAGCACAAGCATGTCACTACACATCTGCTAACCATGTGTATGTGACCAAGAAAATTTGATTTGATTTTGATTTGAAACAGACTACTGTTTCACACATCCTCCATCACACAGACACTATGTGCTCTTATCAGCCGTAGGGATAGCAGACAGCCGACTAGAGCTTCTACCTGTTCTCACTCAGCTCAGTGAAAGTGGGGATGAGTGGCGGTCTCCAAATTTCTCAGACCCATGAGCACCTCTCTGTTCTGATGCCTTTATGGAATAAACACATCAAGCCTTACCATGCTTTGGTCTGTAGGGATGTTTTCAGCAATCAAGTCAGGTAGCAACTCCTCAGAGGGTAACTCCTACTTATGCTTGGGTTGATTGATTAAGACTTGACACTTCTATGTAAAGACATTAAACTTGACTCCATTATTACAGCCCAAACATTCTCATTTCAGGTTCAATCTCTCTTTCTTGTCTCTCGTGTCTCTGCCTCCACCTCTCCCTCCTTCAGCAGCGTTGAGGGCACGCTCTTCCCATAGGCACCTGATGATAGATAAGCTGTGCTAATGAGTATGCAGCAGACGGGGTGACAATTTGTCGAGTGTTACAGCGGAGCGCCATCCACCACCTGCACACGACCCACAAGTCACATGGTGACAAAGGCACGGCATTAACCAATCCCAACGCAGCACAAAAGAAATTAAGCATAAATGTAATTAACACGCTGGCAGGAAACAAGAGAGAGAGAGACACAGGTAAATCATGTGGTGTTACACTGTAACATGTCCACAGGTGGTAGAGGACAGGGATATCATTCACCAGAAACGTTAGAGGAAGGAGGGATTTTTTTCCCCCCCTACATTAACAAAACATTAAATCAGGTCTAATGTAGCTTCTGCTGGGAACACAGAAGCTGGGGTTATTTTATATCATGCTAATATATTATAATTTTATGCTAATATAAAATAATAACGGCGGCAAAGCTCATGCTGTATTAATAGAGACGCTGATGTATGTTTGTATCTTATCTTTTATTATTGTTGTTGCATTGTCGAGAAGGAACCTGCAAGTAAGCATCCGTTGGGCGGTGTATAGCAGGTGTGTCCTACACATACGACTAATAAAACTTGAAACTTGTATGTCAGAACATGACCAGGGTGAGATTCACCAGTAACGTTTGCGGAAGGAGTGGGAGGGAGCGGAGTTGTTTTCCTACATTGCCGAACATTAACTCAGTCTGATGTGGCATAGCTTCTTCTGGGGTGGATCTTATGCTTATATATAATAATAATGGAGTCACGTCTCAAGCTGTATTAATAACGTGAGAAATATATTCATATTTAAATGTCTGAGCTTGACAAGGGAGAGACGCATGAGTGTCAATCTGCAGAGAAAGGTAAGGGTTCAATACCAGATGAATTATGATGTCAGATATCAGACACTGACCATCTACTAACCATCTACTAACCATCTATTAATCATCTACTGAAGATCTACTGACCACCTACTGAAGATCTACTGACCATCTACTACAAGATCAACTGAAGATCTACTGACCATCTACTGACCACCTACTGAAGATCTACTGACCACCTACTGAAGATCTACTGACCACCTACTGAAGATCTACTGACCATCTATTGAAGATCTACTGACCATCTACTGACCACCTACTGAAGATCTACTAACCACCTACTGAAGATTTACTAACCACCTACTGAAGATCTACTAACCATCTATTGAAGATCTACTAACCATCTACTGAAGATCTACTGACCATCTATTGAAGATCTACTAACCACCTACTAAAGATCTACTAACCACCTACTGAAGATCTACTGACCATCTACTCAAGATCTTCTTTGCGCTGGAGAAAACCCAGCATGCACAAATACAGTGCATTCAGAAATTATTCAGACCCCTTGACATTTTTCACATTTTGTTACGTTACAGCCTTATTGTAAAATCGATTAAATAAATAGAAWTCCTCATCAATCTACACACAATACCTCATAACAACGAAGTGAAAACAGGTTTTTAGATATTGTTGCAAATTAAAWAWKWWTTTTTAACAGAAATACCTTACTTACATAAGTATTCAGACCCTTTGCTATGAGACTCGAAATTGAGCTCAGGTGCATCTTGTTTCCATTGATCATCCACCAGTGGGAAATTCAATTGATTGGACATGAATTGGAAAGGCACACACCTGTCTATATAAGGTCCCACAGTTGACAGTGCATGTCAGAGATAAAACCAAGCCATGAGGTCGAAATAATTGTCCGTAGAGCTCAAAGACATGATTGGGTCGAGGCACAGATCTGGGGAAGGGTGCCAAAACATTTCTGCAGCATTGAAGGTCCCCAAGAACACAGTGACCTCCATCATTCTTAAATGGAATACGTTTGGAACCACCAAGACTCTTCCTAGAACTGGCTGCCCGGCCAACCTGAGCAATCGGGGGAGAAGGGCCTTGGTCAGGGAGGTGACCAAGAGCCATATGGTCACTCTGACAGAGCTCCAGAGTTCCTCTGTGGAGATGGGAGAATCATCCAGAAGGACAACGATATCTGCAGCATTCCACCAATCAGGCCTTTATGGTAGAGTTGGCAAGACTGAAGCAACTCCCCAGTAAGAGACACATGACAGCCTGCTTGGAATTTGCCAAAAGCCACCTAAAGGACTCTCAGACCGTGAGAAACAAGCTTCTCTGTTCAGATGAAACCAAGATTGAAATCTTTGGCCTGAATGCCAAGAGTTATGTCTGGAGGAAACCTGACACCATCCCTACACTGAAGCATGGTGGTGGCAGAATCATGCTGTGGGGATGTTTTTCAGCGGCAGGGACTGGGAGACTAGTCAGGATCAAGGGAAAGATGAACGGAGCAAAGTACAGAGAGAGATCCTTGATAAAACCCTGCTCCAGAGCGCTCAGGACCTCAGACTGGGGCGAAGGTTCACATTCCAACAGGACAACAACCCTAAGCACACAGCCAAGACAWTGCAGAAGTGGCTTTGGGACTCTGAATGTCCTTGAGTAGCCCAGCTAGAGCCCGGACTTGAACCCAATCAAACGTCTCTGGAGAGACCTGAAAAGAGCTGAGCAGTGACGCTCCCCATCCAACCTGACAGAGCTTGAGAGGCTCTGCAGAGAAGAATGAGAGAAACTCCCCAAATACAGGTGTGCCAAGCTTGTAGCGTCACACCCAAGAAGACTCAAGGCTGTAATCGCTGCCAAAGGTGCTTCATCAAAGTACTGAGTAAAAGGTCTGAATACTTATGTAAATGTAATTTTTCAGATTTTTAWTTGTAATAAATTTGCAAACATTTCGAAAAATCTGTTTTTGCTTTGTGATTATGGGCTATTGTGTATAGATTKATGAGGGAAAAAACAATTTCATACATTTTAGAATAAGACTAACGTAACAAAATGTGGAAAAAGTCAAGGTGTCTGAAGACTTTCCGAATGCATTGTACAGTCATTGAAAAACATTGAAAAACTCCAAACCCTCATTGACCTTGATGCTGAGCACTGAGGTCATGTCAAGAGTCTTCTCCAGCATGTACACTGACCCCTGACCCTGACAGATGAGCTCTGTGCATCCTTAAACCAGTTCCTCACATAAGAGGCCTCACTGGATCAATAACTCTTACATACGGTACCTTAGAGAATCCACAATACCGTCTATTTGAAATARGAAAGAACTCATTCCATCTCACAACACGGCACACCAAGGAAAATCAATCAGGAAATGGAAGGATAGGGTTTGTGAAGGCAACTTTCCTTTTGAAGTGTCATTTGTGGGAACTGGGAAGACTTTCTCTAAAGAATCAGTTGGTTTCCTTCTGCACGAGATACTTATTGAAACTCCAGGATGGTCGAACTGGCCCGGCTCCAGGATAACATGCCCGAGGGGGAATTTTAAATCCATCCGCCAGGCTGCTGAGTGGAGGACGACTCATAATAACGGCTGGAATGGAGCAAATGGAATGGCCATTCCACTAATTCCGCTCCAGACATTACCATGATCCCATCCTCCCTAATTAAGGTGCCACCAGCCTCCTGTGCACGTTCTCGAGKGCGGAGAAGGAATTTTCGCACATTGCTGTAGATTGGTCCTTCTACTGTTCAAATGTACAAAAATGTATCTGAAATGTAGCCGTACACGTCAACAACCGTTGCTTTATATAATAACACAAGAAATATATGTGCCCCACTAGGCCGTGTATCTGAAATGCAGCAGTAGCTGCAGTAGGCCTACACATCATCTATGCCTACCAACACTCACAGACCAGCTGACAGGATGAGCACCACTAGCTTGTCAACGAATCTTATTCAACTAAAAATCATTACAACAATAGACAACAACATTTATTTTTGAATTTGTGACACGACGACGCAGTGAGCGTAACCAAGCCGCCACTTCTCCAGGTGCGCAATATTTTCAGTGTTGGAGAGTTTCAGAAAAGCAAAATAATTCAAACTAATTGCATATTCTATAGTCATATCTGATGTGACATTTCCTGCATGGCAGTAGCACATTTGAAAGTAGGTATGTATCGTTTTCATAATATTGACTCTACTTTTACACTAGCCTGTCATTCATTTGCATTATGCCAGTGTAATGCAAATGAATGATAGCAGAGGGAAAGTTTGCCTTCCTGTTTTAGTAGGCAACACACAGTATTAGGACTACATTTTTTGCATTTCAGAAGGTCCTACATACAAAATGCCCCCACCCCCCCAAAAAAATGGCCTATCTGACATGCAGCCATATGCAAAACGACTGTTATTTTGCCACAAGAAAGCACACCATGTTGAAGAGAACCCCCACGAAGACTAATAGCCCAAGATGGTCTCATTAAAACAGCACACACTGTAACCATCATTCAGCACCATGGAAAGAAGGCTTCCGCCAGTCAGCGTGATGAAAGGATAACGTTAGCTGCACTGCCAATTTCAGCGTCAGCTCAGAGCACAACAAATGGGCTACATTGGTCATTGTCCCAATACCCATCAAATAACGTGAAGCTGTAAATCTATCAATAACCACCCCATACAGAACCAATCAGTCGATATATTCGAGAACAATCATCAGAAATCACGTGATATGAATCAGACAGCGGGGCGCAGCCTGACCCACTAGTTGGTCAGAAGGTTCAAATCAACGTTAGTGGTAGTGTACCCTGTAAGGTACGTCCGTTGTACAATGAGTTATGTAAGGGATAATCAACTCGGAGCTCTATGCGTTCTCTGGAAAATAATGAACGACGTGAAGGTGTGTTCCACGACACGCTGGCAGAGTGGAACTAACCTTCCACTGAGTTGCATTATTTTCCAGATAACGCACAGAGCTCCGAGTTGATTATCCCTTTTATACCATGGCTATAACTTAACACATTTGCGTCTAGAAATGTGTTCATTTGCAAGTAGAAATGTGTTCAACATCCACTGAAGTAGCTAGCAAGTTTACTAGARTCAGCTACCGTAGTTGCCTTGGTAACCAAACATACTTCAGAATTTAGCTAACGAAACCATCAGTCCTATAGCTTGCTATTATGAAAATCGAATTCAACGATGTCAATAATGTTTTCAATTCGGCTTTTGCTTTCAAAAGCAGCTCAAGCATAGCATATGTAAGAATTAACTATAGCCATTAAATAATACCATGCTGATATACCGTGCGTTACAGGGAAGTAATGCATGCTCTAGAATACCCTTGTAGCCAATCAGAAACTAGTATTGAACAATGCCATGGTATAAAGGTACATAATTGCACCCTTGCAGTTCATACCTTAAAAGAACCAAGAGTGTAAATTAGGGTACAAGATAGTCCTTTCTTACATACAGTCCCACAGGTACAAAAACATACTTTTAGAAATTTTACAAATGTGCCTTTTTTGGGGAACCACAACGATGACAAAGTAATTTGTTCCTTTTAAGTACCTCTTCTCTATCGCCATCCCACTTCTGACACCGATGTAGTGATGTCAGGGGTAGCCCCACTCAGGATTCAAATCTGTGTCCAACGACTATCAAGCAAACACCATAACCATTACACCAAGAGGTCTGTACCTCTTGACAAGTTTTCTCAGCGTTGGGTAAAGGTCACAGCAATATTAATTACTTATCTTTATTGCCACATGATCATATATAAGCCTTTAAAAAGACTTCAGGAATGGCAAATAACATGCTCAAACTAAAACAGAACCATATAGCGCTTAAAATGGTACTACACTTCCACTCACGGGTGGCCAAAAATAACTAACTGAAAGCCACACCCCCACTAACCCAAGCCTTCAATATAATGAGACCCTGCCGTTACAATATTTAAATATTGTCAATAAGATGGCACAGATGGATTCATCGTTATATGGAGGGTACTAATACACTATATACAGGACCAGTCAAAAGATTGGACACACCTACTCATTCAAAGGTTTTTCTTTATTTTAACTTTTTTTCTACATTGTAGAATAATAGTGAAGACATCAAAATAATGAAATAACATATGGAATCATTTTGTAACCAAAAAATTGTTAAACAAATGTATATATACTGTATATATTTTATATTTGAGATTCTTCAAAGTAGCCACCCTTTGGCTTGATGACAGCTTTGCACACACTTGGCATTCTCTCAACCAGCTTCATGAGGTAATCACATGGAATGCATTTCAATTAACAGGTGTGCCTTCTTAAAAGTTCATTTGTGGAATTGATTTCCTTCCTAATGTGTTTGAGCCATTCAGATATGTTGTGACAAGGTAGGGGTGGTATACAAAATATATCACTATTTGGTAAAAGACCAAGTCCATATTATGGCAAGAACAGCTCAAATAAGCAATGAGAAATGACAGTCCATCATTACTTTAGGACATGAAGATCAGTCAATCAGGAGCATTTCAAGAACTTTGAAAGTTTCTTCAAGTGCAGTCGCAAAAACCATCAAGCGCTATGATGAAACTGAATCTCATGAGGACCGCCACA
Source organism: Salvelinus sp. IW2-2015 (assembly GCF_002910315.2). Classification (NCBI taxonomy): domain Eukaryota; kingdom Metazoa; phylum Chordata; class Actinopteri; order Salmoniformes; family Salmonidae; genus Salvelinus; species Salvelinus sp. IW2-2015. The sequence continues at coordinate 43,297 of NW_019944994.1, forward strand.
AGACCCAGAGTTACCTCTGCTGCAGAGGATAAGTTCATTAGAGTTACCAGCCTAAAAAATTGCAACCCCAGTAAATGCTTCACACAGTTCAAGTAACAGACAATCTCAACATCAACTGTTCAGAGGAGACTGAATGAATCAGGCCTTCATGGTCGAATTGCTGCAAAGAAACTACTAAACTAATAAAAGTTACCAATAAGAAGAAGAGACTTGCTTGGGCCAAGAAATGCGAGCAATGGACATTAGACCGGTGGAAATCTGTCCTTTGGTCTGATTAGTCCGAATGTGCGATTTTTGGTTCCATACGCTGTGTCTTTGTGAGACGCAGAGTAGGTGAATGGATGATCTCAACATTTGTGGTTCCCACTGTGAAGCATGGAGGAGGAGGTGTGATGGTGTGGGGGTGCTTTGCCGGTGACACTGTCTTTGATTTATTTAGAATTCAAGGCACACTTAACCAGCATAGCTACCACAGCATTCTGCAGCGAAACGACATCCCATCTGGTTTTGGCTTAGTCCCACTATCATTTGTTTTTCAACAGGACAAGTACCCAACACAACTCCAGGTTGTGTAAGGGCTATTTGAAAGAGAAGGAGAGTGAGTCGGGCTGTTTTTCATGGTTCGGCCCATTAGCTCCAGTAAAGGGAAATCTTAATGCTACAGCATACTTTCTAGACGATTCTGTGCTTCCTACTTTGTTTGGGGAAGGCCCTTTCCTGTTTCAGCATGATAACGCCCCCGTGCGAAAAGCGAGGTCCACACAGAAATGGTTTATCGAGATCGGTGTGGAAGAACTTGACTGGCCTGCACAAAGCCCTGACCTCAACCCCATCGAACACCTTTGGAATAAATTGGAACGCCGACTGCGAGCCAGGCCTAAATGCCCAACATCAGTGCTCAACCTCACTAACGCTGAATGGAAGCAAGTCCCCGCAGCAATGTTCCAACATCTAGTGGAAAGCCTTCCCAGAAGAGTGGAGGTTGTTATAGCAGCGAAGGGGGGATCAACTCCATATCAATGCACATGATTTTAAAGTGAGATGTTTGACGAGCAGGTGTGGTCATCTAGTGTATGTACCTTTCTTCAATACAATGTCAATGTGTAGCTTTCTGCTAAGCAAAGGTACAGATCAGTGCCATCAAGAATCATTAGTGAGAGACTTGAGAATACACAAAACAAATTTGTACCCTGAGAAACAGAAATTCACCTTCACTGTACCCCTTTTTTGTGAGTGTTGAGATGATTGTACCTTTTTTATATAAAAAAAATGTTGGGTACAAACTTTTACCATTATACTGGATTATCCGCACATGTACCCTAAAAGGTGACATCATATGTGTACCTCTGAAGGTACATTATGTGTAATTGCATATTTTTGTAACCCAGGGAACAATACTGTACCCTTTTTTTCTGAGAGTGGATGGAATAGCTGAAAGTGCTGTGGATATGCAGGGTTGAATTAGAGAGGCATTGCACTAAGGAGAGGCCAAAGGGTAATGCTGGTAACATAAAGAAACACCTTATAGACACAATATTATATAAATACAGAAACTCACAATTTCAGACGACATCAGCAATGACAMAATATTATCTTCTTTTTTAAAATTGATGTACCATTCATGTTAAAATTGTAGCTGTTGTTATCTGATAATCATTGCATGTACTGTCACGACTTCCTCCGAAGTCGGTCCCTCTCCTTGTTCGGGCGACGTTCGGCGGTCGACGTCACCGGTCTTCTAGCCATCGCCTTTCATTTTCCATTTGTTTTGTCTTGTCTTCCCACACACCTGGTTCCAATTCCATCAATTACATGTTCTGTTCCCCCCCCATGTCCTTGTCCGGTATAGTTTTTTTAAGTGCTTGTGCACGTTATGTCTGGTGTGCGTAGGGTTTTGTACCCATTTATTGATTTTTCTGTTTTCCGGTTGTTTTCATTATTAAACTGCGCCGATTGGAAACACAGTTTTTGCTCTCCTGCGTCTGACTTCTCTGTCGCCAGTGCGCACCCCTTACATGTACTGTAATCTGAACACACCATTATCATAACAAAAGCGAACTGTCTTATTAAAATGTCCTGTCTCACGGAAGTGGTCTACAGAAAATGTTATTCTCGATCACAGAGAACAAAAGAAAGACAACGGGCAGGGTTGAATTTAAAAGTAATTGAGAAGACAATCAGAACAGACTTCCATATTCATTCAGAGTTATATTTTAAATGTCACATTTTGCAAAACAGGTACAACAGGAAACAGGAGTGTTTGTCCTTAGTCACTATAAACAACATCTTCTGCAACCATTTTTCCTATAAAACAGTTTTTTCCCCTCTTTCCATCCTATTGAAAATCAGTGAAGAATATGAAAAACATGAAGACAATAGACTAAGTGTTAGGGGCTATTAGAATGTGTAAAGATCCATGACCTTCCAGAGCCGACTAATCAAGCCTGGACAAGCTCTGTTTTTATTTTGACTTCTCAATACTGAGCCTCTACTTCGTATCATTAAAGATATTCTCACTGACATGTACACACTGGGAAACAGACCATTTTACACAGCGATAGCAGTCCCTACTGAACAATCTTTGGTAACAGATGAGGAAGAATAATCATATTTAAACATTTCTTGACCAAGTTCCCTGAGGAACTCTTCCCCACTCCAGTTTTACCAAGCAATGTGATTGTGCGATCCATTGTCTTTCAGGAGCTGGAAGAAATGTTATTTCATATATTGCTTTGTAAAAAAATACTAATAAATTAAAACACAGTCCATGTTATTTTGAGTTATCATGTAATACGTATTACGTTATCATGCCTTTTTTTAACTACAGATAACAAAGTCGATGGCTTTAACTTTTTAATTATATGATTATAAACTATGAAACATTATAGTTGGAGAAATCATCCGTCTGGTATCTCTCAACATGTCTTCTTGCAAATTTCCATTTGTGATACTGTTTTGCTGGGGTCCACCAAATATGAAGGCTCTAAACGCCTCCTCGTGCTTTTACCCAGACTTCCCCCGTCAGGATGCAAGTTACAAAAGGTGTTCCCACGCCATATCATCCTCACTTCACCCTCTTTTTTCCCCCCAGACAAGCCCTCCCCCCCTCCTGAGTCTAAGATATAGAGTGAATTTCTGTGGCTAGGCAGGTGGTGTTAAAGGCCCAGCCCGAGTCCAGAGCCTTTGGCACTCCTCCACACATCTCCCGCTCTTCTTATCAGTAAGGAGTAAACATTCATCCACTTTGCCTCAGTCCACCCTTATCCTATATGTCTGAAACATACTTTCAATTGCAATTTATAGAAAGAGAGACGAGGGGTGTGAACTGAAAACCTTTCAATTGGATGGTAGTACTAGCTGAGGTTCAATCGTGTTGTTTTCCAGTGACATAAAAAATCCAAACCATCAACATTACATCGACATGAACTGAGAGAAATAACAAAAGGTGTCTCTATCAACCCAAGTCAAGTTTCACTGTGACAATTCCTCTCTGCATATTGTTCTTGAGAGGGCCCTTACGTGTACTCATAATGGTTAATTTGTTGGCATATTATATAAAATTGTGAAGGTAAAATGTGTTGCACGTATCACGTATATACGCGTCACACGTATGTATACTTATACTACCACACAATTAATCATCTGACGTCTCTTTCTCAAACACAAAAGCTTTGAGCCAGGAGTAGCTGCTAAGTAGGGCTCTGAGAGGCTCTTATAGGTGGTTGTGTGACGACTGGGACAGGCCTGCAGACAGAGTGGAGCAGCCCTCCAGCATAGCCAGGCCATTTAATTAGCCTGGTRTGAGGACAGACAGACAGACAGACTCCCCACATCAGACAGTTTACAGTGGTGCCCTCAGGCACAGAGAAAATAATAATCCCCCCATTGACATAAAATGATAACTTCTCAGTTTGACAAATGTATCAATGTTGAAAATCACACCAAGCATCCATCCCTCAGCGTGGTGAGCCAGCTACAGCACAAAGCTACTGCTTTTGATCGAACAATATATCTCACTGAGGCTTCGCATAAACACAGATGGATTCTGAGAATTATTTAAAAATTAACTGTATCACAAACTGGAGATGTGCCTGAGGTGATTAACTGTGTGTAACGTCCTGAGGTGATTAACTGTGTGTAACGTCCTGAGGTGATTAACTGTATGTAAACGTCCTGAGGTGATTAACTGTAATGTATTAACGTACCTGAGGTGATTAACTGTATGTACACGTCCTGAGGTGATTAACTGTGGTAACGTCCTGAGGTGATTACACTGTGTGTACGTCCCTGAGGTGATTAACTGTGTGTAACGTCCTGAGGTGATTAACTGTATGTAACGTCCTGAGGTGATTACTGTGTGTAACGTCCTGAGGTGATTAACTGTATGTAACGTCCTGAGGTGATTAACTGTGGGTAACGTCCTGAGGTGATTAACTGTGGGTAACGTCCTGAGGTGATTAACTGTGGGTAACGTCCTGAGGTGATTAACTGTGGGTACGTCCTGAGGTGATTAACTGTGGGTAACTCCTGAGGTGATTAACTGTGGGTAACGTCCTGAGGTGATTAACTGTGGGTAACGTCCTGAGGTGATTAACTGTATGTAACGTCTGAGGTGATTACCTGTATGTAACGTCCTGAGGTGATTAACTGTGGGTAACGTCCTGAGGTGATTAACTGTATGTAACGTTCTGAGGTGTTAACTGAATGTAACGCTGAGGTGATTAACTGTATGTAACATCCTGAGGTGATTAACTGTATGTAACGTCCTGAGGTGATTACTGTGGGTAACGTCCTGAGGTGATTAACTGTGTGCAACGTCAGACTTGGCAGCCTCAGTGGCTCAGCAGCAACAGATAGAACATTAAGTCCCATTACCTTTCAGAGGCTGTCCTACGGCGACATTCTTTTCTGTCCATTGAGTTTTGGTCATTCACCGGGCGTCTCACTCTGTGCATGTTTAATTCATCTGTCGTTTACGGTTTACAGCTTTGGAAGAGTTTTTTACTTTTAACCTCGATACACACTATGGGGAAAGGGTGTTTTGTGTGTGTGTGTGGTGTGTTTGGTGTGTGTGTGTGTGTGTGTGTGTGTGTGTGTGGTGTGTGTGTGTGTGTGTGTGTGTGTGTGTGTGTGTGTGTGTGTGTGTGTGTGGTGTGTGTGTGTGTGTGTGTGTGTGTGTGTGTGTGTCTCCCACCCCAGGGTGGAGAGAGGATCTGGCACACGCAGTGTTATGCTCTAGTCTACACAGTCGGTTTCCCACCACAGATCACCAGAAATGGTCCAAGAGACTACAACCAGCTAACCTACTTTTACACTCTGATTTGACTAGTAGATGTTCAATGTTGCGTTTTGATCTTTTTTTTTTTTTTTTAAGGAATAGTTTCACTATGTTAAAACAAGTGTTTAGTTCACATAACAGGGGTGACCTAAAAAATGAGGGACGAACATAAATTAATCACTAATCACACGATACAAAGAATAATGTTCAGAAACGACTTTGTCAAAGCAACAAAATAACTAGGACTTTACAACGATGGTGACCATTTTAGACCTTTTAGGACAAAGTGAATTCCTAGATGTGACACATAGTTGCTGAGTGGCACAGTGGTCTAAGACACTAAATCTCAGTGCAAGAGGTGTCACTACAGTACCTAGTTCAAACCCAAGCTGCATCACAGCCAGCTGTGATTGGGAGTCCCATAGGGCAGCGCACAATTGGCTCAGCGTTGTCCGGGTTTGGCTGTGGTAGGCAGTCGTAAATAAGAATTTGTTCTTAACTGACTTGACTAGTTAAATAAAAAAAATATTTTTAAAGGGTTGACAGAAGGGGCACATCAAAATGCTGAATTTTGGAGCATTAGCAAGCCTTTATTCATATAAAGAATATTTATTTATTGAATTCTCCATGTGGTCTATATTAAAGGGAACTTCATTTAATATAACAGGCTTTTAAAATGCAATATTGGTGCACAATGTCTACTTATCAAAGCGACGCAAAKGGCACTCATTTCGTGGAACGACCATTCTCCTTTTCATTCAGTCATTAAAATATATCCGTCCAGCGAGATATTTTATAGACATACATGTATACCTTTTATTACATGGAATGGTAAGACACTGTTTATTAAGATTGAGTCTATTTTAGGTATTTACAGTTAAATATCAATGGATTATAACAAAGAGAAAACACCAATCACTGAATGGCACTCCGTCATCGCTCAAGGTTGCGAGTCCAGCACGCCTCCTCCTGTGCCAGATATAAAACCATCACAACTTTCCTCTTGGCCTCAAACCGGTACTCTCCCCTTCCCGCTTTTACGCGAAAACACTACATGTGTTTTCTCAACGGGATTTTAATATAGTGCGGTCTTTCTGCAGATGCAGAAAAAAAGTGGTTATTTACATTACACAATATGGAGCTGAATTTCACACAGACAGGGCGCGACTTTCTAGAGTTACGCGCGCTGGCGCAGAAACTTCTGACTCGGGGGAACAACTACTCTCTGCGCCTGGATAACTACTCTCTGTTTGACAACGGATCGGAGCTCGATCAGGAGGACTCATTGGACGTCAACACTAACATCTACTCGAAGGTCCTGGTCACTGTGATCTATATCGCGCTCTTTGCGGTCGGCTGTTTAGGGAACTCCGTCACGCTGTACACCCTGGTGACCAAGAAGTCCCTCCAGAATATCCAAAGCACTGTCCACTACCACCTGTCCAGTCTCGCCGTCTCCGACCTGCTAATACTAGTCCTCAGCATGCCCGTCGAGCTCTATAATTTCATCTGGGTCCATCATCCTTGGGCGTTCGGAGGAGTTGTTTGTAAAGGCTACTATTTCATTCGGGATGCCTGCTCGTATGCCACGGCGTTCAACATCGCCAGCCTCAGCGTCGAGCGTTATATGGCGATATGCCACCCTTTCAAAGCGAAGAGCATCATGTCCTGCAGCCGCACCAAAAAGCTGATCAGCGGGATGTGGGTGGCTTCGTTCCTCCTGGCCTCTCCGATGCTCTTCACCATGGGACAGAAGTATCATGGACCCCACCGGGAGAAGATATGCACCACCATCGTGTCTCCTGTCGTATTGAAGATAGTGATTCAGGTGGGTTTGAAAGTCCTCCTTACTTCGGCAACAATCAGTTATGGTGGTATTTTTACGCACCAATATTTCAAGAGCGGCTTGGGCGCACGAGTCTAGTTATGTCTCCTCCAGTACATTCAGAACTAAATAACAGATTTCTGAAATATTTACTTGTCTTTCTTTTATGAGAAGGTGCCAGCACTACCTGTTGACAATTAGCTTCCTCTGTGAATAAATACAACTAATGCAAATCAGAAGAAAAAAAACACAAGAATACATTTATTATTCGTTTAAATTAAGTAATTCATTTTTCATTTCAGCATTTTTAACTGTGAATTTAGTAATTCAAGAAATGGGCATGTTGTAGGGCTACTGAGGAGTTCTATGTCAAATACTATGTATTACTGCAACAACACACACCACAACCACACACACACACACACCACACACACACACACACACACACACACACACACACACACACACACACACCCACACACACCTCCCACCGAGAGAGGGGGGGAAGAGAGTGAGAAGGAGAATTCTTTTGTTTTATTAGGATCTCTCTTAGTCCTCATTAGGACTAATCTTCCAAGAGTCCTTAAACATTAACATACAATGTATTATACAATCGCATTTTCACATATAACACACTGTTACAAACAACTGACATATTGACCAGATAAATAATTCTGACAGTCTTAAAAAATAGTGGTTCCTTCATCTGCCATAGTCCTGCAAAACCTTCCAATTTAGTATATCTAAATGGTTCTAAAGTACTGTTTGAATGTATATATTGAAAGGTTTCTGGGTTTCTCAGATACATTATTCAATTTCATTTTTGCATTGAATCGAAATGTTGTTTTGCCTATTTCTCTTTTCTGTCTGGATAACACATAGATGGTGGAAAATCCTAGTATTTACTGAATGTCTGTCTCGTACCAACTGAATACTGTTGTGGATGTAGTTTGGCCGTTTTAAATGGTGTACATTGTGAAATAAATTGAGCATGTTTTTTCAATTATCTTGTTGATCAATGACCACCCAAGAGCATTGTGCATGACTACAACAGAATAATCATATCTCCACCTTAAAACAGCACTTGCTGCTTTGTTCTGTTCAATCTGCAGCCTCCTAATTTAATTTAACTTGCTGTTGCATTTCACCCAGACCACCGAACAATAGATCACCTGACTCACAATTAATGCTTGGGTTGTTTGCTAAATTATCTTTCCCAGTAAATATTTAGCTATCCTTCTGAGCATTTTTATTTTTTTATACATATATGAGTTATTTGAGATGACCATGATAAGCAGTTGTCTAGCTGCACCCCTAGTAGTCTGGTATCTGCAACTTCATACATTTTTACTCCCCCAATACTCAATTGCATCCCATGTTGTGTTGGTCTTTTCCTGGTGGAACAGACCAACATAACCTTGGTTTCCTTGATGTTCAAAACAAATTTGTTTCCCGGGAAAAACCCACTCACTGATCTACTTGTAAAGCTTGCTGTACCTGTCGAACTGATTGTCTTGCTGTATAAATTGTAGTATCATCTGCGAATGTAGTAGCTTGAGATTCAGAAAAGGCATAAGAAAGATCGTTGGTATATATTAAGTAAAGAAGCGACCCAAGGCAGCTGCCCTGCGGTATTCCACAGTTTAAAGCATGAAGGGAAGAAAACGACCCATGACATAGGTGGACTGTTTCCTGTCAGTTAGATATGACTGTACCCAATACAATGCTGCCTCCATGAACCCATCATGCAGTAATTTTGTCCAAATTATTTCATGATCCACTAAATCAAATGCTGCACTGAAATCTAAACATAGTACACCCACAAACGTGCCATTATCCATAGCATTGAGCCACTGGTCAGTCATATCAAACAATACAATGGTAGTGGAATGTTTTTTGTGATAAGCGTGCTGATTGGCTGTGATCAGATTGTTCTTTTCCATATACTACCATATTTGTCTAGTCACAATACCTTCCAATATATTACTGGGTGAAGGGAGTAGACTACTTGGTCGACTATTGGCTGGAGTAATGGGTTATTTTCTGTCTTTCTGGATTGGACACATGCTTCCATACATTTGGAAATTTCCCCTTTTCCAGTGACCAATAAAATATGTATTTCAGTGGAGCTGCAATCTGGGGAGCAGCATATCGAAGTACATTTTCCCATGAGCTCACAACCTGTAGATTTACCATCGGGTAATGACTTCAATAGGTTTAACACCTCCTGTGCTGACACCAATGGTAGACTAAAAGAGAAGTGAGAAGTTTTTTTCTTTCTCTCTCTCATTACATGACTATCAATCCATTGGACAATAGCTTGTTTGGAAGAATGGGTTTTTCCATTATCTCTCAATCAATTCAATTTCTTTGTAAAAAATTCAGCACAATGATTGGCAATATCAGCTGGTTTTGTACTTGTTCTCCTGTCAACTTCCACACGAGATGGGCATTATAACATAGATTAACCAAGTAAGCCCTTCACTGTATTCCATACATTTTTACAATCATTTTTACAATCAATAAAATCTTTGTTGTAAAATAAAGCTTCTTTTTTTTCTTGCGATTTATTTTAACGGCATACTTACGTAGTGTTCTATAATTCTGTTCATCAATTTCTTGTTAAAATTTGGCTGCTAAGACTTTTGTCACAGTATTCTTTCTAACTGGGGCATGGTGGTCCATTACCTCAGTGAGCAAATCAATAAAACCTTCTGTAGCGCGATTTAAATCATCCTCTAGATAAATCAGCTCCCAGGGTACAGCAGCCAAATCATTTTGAAATTGCTCATGACTAAATGTTTTATAATTTCTCTTGACCACAATCCTTCGGGGTTTCTATGGAAACTTAGTGTTCATGGTTATGGCCACAATATTATGGTCTGTCCAGCCCACTTTCATTGATATATCCTTTAAGCATTGCAATGGTATATTACAGAAGATCAGATCAATGCACGTGTCTGAACGATGACCCAACTAGGTTGATGATCTAGAAGTGTCATTAATCATTTGTTTCAAACCACAGCTCTCGGCATATCTCATTAATTTAGTTATATATGAATTATTATGATCCTTCCAATTTGTATTAAAATCACTCAAGATAAATACATCTCTGTTACTATCTGTGGCCTGGTCAAACCCAGTGCATAAGTCATCCAGATAGGACACCTTAGAGCTAGTAGATCTATACACACATCCTACCAATATGGCTGCCTGGTGAGGCAGATGTACTGGTGAGGCAGATGTACTTGAGCCCCATAGTGCCTCTATTTGACATACATTTAAGGTCATCCCTCCTCTTAAAAGGTATGTGATTCTGAATGTACAATGCTACACCCCCACCATTCCTATTCCTGTCCCTTCTAAACAGACTACATCTATGATTCCTGTCCCTTATTAACAGACTATATCTATGATTCCTGTCCCTTCTCAGTAGACTATATGATTCCTGTCCCTTCTCAGTAGACTATATGATTCCTGTCCCTTCTCAGTTGACTATATCTATGATTCCTGTCCCTTCTCAGTTGACTATATCATGAATACATGCTCTATGAATCTCCACTATAATGACTATCATGCTCTATGATCTCCACTATAATGAATACCATGCTCTATGCAGTCTCCACGTATAATGACCTACATCTTAGTTGTCTCCACATATATATGAATACATGCTCTATTGATCTCCACTATAATGGAATAACATGCTTCGTAGTGTATCTCCACTATAATGATACACAGCGTCTAGTGATCTACATAATAACAGCCCTTGATATAATGAATACATGCTCTATTGATCTCCGCTATAATAATACATGCTCTATTGATCTCCACTATAATAAATACATGCTCTATTGATCTCCACACTAAATGAATAATAATCTGCCATTGATCTCCACTATAAATGAATACAGCTCATTGATCTCCACTATGAATGAATAACATACCTAGTGATCTCCCACTATAATGAAATACAGGCTTCTAGTGATCTCCACTATAATGACTACATACTCTAGTTGATCTCCACTATAATGACTACATGCTCTATTGATTACCACGTATAATGAATATACATGCTCTAAAATTGATCTCCACTGTAATGAATTACATGCTCTTTTGATTCTTCCACTATAATGGAATACATGCTTAATTGATCTCCCCACTATACATGAATACATGGCTCTATTGATCTCCACTATAATGAATACATGCTCTAGTGATCTCCACATATAAGGAATACATGCTCAATTGATCTCCACTATAATGAATACATGCTCTATTGATCTCCATCTATACATTCGAATACATGCTCTATTGATCTCCCACTATAAACTGCAATACATGCTCTATTGATCTCCCACTATAAATGAGATTACATGCTATTGATCGTTCCACATAATGAATACATGCTCTATTGATCTCCACTATAATGATACATGCTCTATGATCTCCACTATAATCTCCAGATAATTAGAAACAATGCCTCCATTGATCTCCACTATAATGATACATGGCTCATTGATCTCACTAAATGATACATGCTCATGATCTCCCACTATAATGAATACATGCTCTATGGATCTCCACTATATGAATACATGCTCTAGTTGATCTCCACTTATAATGAATTAACCATGCTCTAGGTGATCTTCCACACATAATGAATAATACATGCTCTAAGTGATCTCCACTATAATGAATTAATACATGCTCTTAGTGATCTCCACTATAATGAATAATACATGCTCTAGTGATCTCCACTATAATGAAATACATGCTCTATGGATCTCCACTTGACAAGAAAGGGCTGCATATAGCTCAGGTTAATGTATGTAGCCTTCCTAACAAAATACATGAGTTTTTTAACTTGGTCAACATAAATAATATTCATATTTTAGCTTTAACAGAAACCCATTTGGATGCATCCGTTAATGATGGACTAAATGAAATTCACGAATTATTAGTCAACTGAGAAGGGACAGGATTCATAGATATAGTCAACTGGAGAGGACAGGAATCATATAGTCTAAACTGAGAAGGGACAGGAATCATAGATATAGTCAACTGAGAAGGGACAAGGAATCATAGAATATATCTCAACTGAGAAGGACAGGAATCAATAGATATAGTCAACTGAGAAGGGACAGGAATCATAGATATAGTCAACTGAGAAGGGACAGAATCAATAGTCTACTGAGAAAGGGACAGGAATCAGAGATATAGTCTACTGAGAGGGACAGGAATCATAGATATTAGTCAACTAGAGGGACAGGGAATCATA
>NW_019944995.1:0-6359 GCF_002910315.2 Salvelinus sp. IW2-2015
ATGCACCTGTACTGACCTCGCCTTCTGGATGATAGCGGGGTGAACAGGCAGTGGCTCGGGTGGTTGATGTCCTTGATGATCTTTTTGGCCTTCCTATGGCATCGGGTGCCGTAGGTGTCCAGGCGGGCGGGAACTTTGCCCCTGGTAATGCGTTGGGCAGACCGCACCACCCTCTGGAGAGCTTTGCGGTTGTGGGCAGTGCAGTTGCCTTACCAGGCAGTGATACAGCCCGACAGGATGCTCTCAGTTGTGCATCTGTAAAGGTTGTGAGGGTTTTAGGTGTTTAAGACAAATTTCTTTAGCCTCCTGAGGTTGAAGAGGCGCTGTTACTCCTTCTTCACCACACTGTCTGTGTGGGTGGACCATTTCAGTTTGTCAGTGATGTGTACACCAAGGAACTTGAAGCCTTCCACCTTGACCACTGCTGTCCCATCGATATGGATCTGCTGTTTCCTGAAGTCCACGATAATCTCTTTAGTTTTGTTGACGTTGAGTGAGAGGTTATTTTCCTGGCACCACACTCCCAGAGCCCTCACCTCCTCCCTGTAGGCTGTCTCGTCATTGTTGGTAATCAGGCCTACAACTGTTGTGTTGTCTGCAAACTTGATGATTGAGTTGGAGGCGTGCGTGGCCACACAGTCATGGGTGAACAGGGAGTACAGGAAGGGGCTGAGCACGCACCCTTGTGGGGCCCCAGTGTTGAGGATCAGCGAAGAGGAGGTGTTGTTTCCTACCTTCACCACCTGGGGGTCGACCCGTCAGGAAGTCCAGGACCCAGTTACACAGGGCGGGGTTCAGACCCAGGGCCTTGAGTTTGATGATGAGCTTGGAGGGTACAATGGTGTTGAATGCTGAGCTATAGTCAATAAACAGCATTCTTACATAGGTATTCCTCTTGTCCAGATGGGATAGGGCAGTGTGCAGTGTGGTTGCATCGTCTGTGGATCTATTGGGGCGGTAAGCAAATTGAAGAGGGTCTAGGGTGTCAGGTAAGGTAGAGGTGATATGATCCTTGACTATCTCTCAAAGCACTTCATGATGACAGAGGTGAGTGCTACGGGGCGATAGTCATTTAGGTCAATTTCCTTTGCTTTCTTAGGTATAGGGACAATGGTAACTGATGCAAATAGTATAATTATATTTCAAAACAGATAAAAAAAACACTGCAAGGAACAGTGGGGACTGTGAAGCAACACAAACATAGGCACAGACACATGCATACACACACATGAATACATACGCACTATACACACACGTACACATGGATTTTGTGTTGTTGATATGTGGTAGTAGAGTAGGGGCCTGAGGGCACACACTTAGTATGTTGTGTAATGTTATGTAATGGTTTTTAAATTGTATTACTGCCTTAATTTTACCAGACCCCAGGAAGAGTATCTGCTGCCTTGGCAGGAACTAATGGGGATCCATAATAAACCCGCAAGAAGTATCTGCTGCCTTGGCGGATTAATGGGGAATCATATATAAACCAGGAAGAGTATGCTGCTCCTTGCAGGAACTAATGGGGATCCATAATAACCCCAGGAAGAGGTACTGCTGCCTTGGCAGAACTAACTAACCCACAAAACTAGAATGGAGGCTAACCCCACAACAGCTAGCCTGAGACTAACCCCACAAAACTAGATGAGGCTAACCCCACACATCTAGCATGAGGCTAACCCCACACAACTAGCATGAGATTCCCCACACAACTAGCATGAGGCTAACCCACACAACTAGCACGAGACTAACCCACAAAACTAGCATGAGGCTAACCCACACATCTAGCATGAGGCTAACCCACACAACTAGCATGAGGCTAACCCACACAACTAGCATGAGATTAACCCCACACAACTAGCATGAGGTAACCCCACACAACTAGCATGAGATTAACCCCAAAAACTAGAATGAGGCTCACCCACAAAATAGATGAGGCTAACCCCCACAACTAGCATGAGGCTAACCCACACAACTAGCATGAGACTAACCCCACACAACTAGCATGAGACTAACCCCACACAACTAGCATGAGGCTAACCCACACATCTAGCATGAGGCTAACCCCACACAACTAGCATGAGATTAACCCCAACACCTAGCATGAGGCTAACCCCACACAACTAGCATGAGATTAACCCACACAACTAGCATGAGGCTAACCCCACACAACTAACATGAGATTAACCCCACACAATTAGCATGAGACTAACCCACACAACTAGCATGAGACTAACCCACACATCTAGCATGAAGCTAACCCCACACATCTAGCACGAGGCTAACCCCACACAACTAGCATGAGACTAACCCCACAAAACTAGCATGAGGCTAACCCCACAAACTAGCATGAGGCTAACCCCACACATCTAGCATGAGGCTAACCCACACAACTAGCATGAGGCTAACCCCACACATCAAGCATGAGGCTAACCCCACACAATCATAGAGACTAACACCACATCTAGCATGAGGCTAACCCCACAAAAATAGCATGAGATTAACCCCACAAAACTAGCATGAGACTAACCCCACACAACTAGCATGAGACTAACCCCACAGAACTAGCATGAGGCTAACCCCACACATCTAGCATGAGGCTAACCCACACATCTAGCATGAGGCTAACCCCACAAAACTAGCATGAGATTAACCCAACAAAACTAGAATGAGGCTCACCCACAAACTAGAATGAGGCTAACCCCACACAACTAGCATGAGGCTAACCCACACAACTAGCATGAGACTAACCCCACACAATTAGCATGAGACTAACCCCAAAAATAGAATGAGATTAACCCCACACAACTAGCATGAGGCTAACCCCACATGACAAAAACTAGCATGAGGCTAACCCCACACAGCTAGCATGAGGCTACCCCACAACACTAGCATGAGATTAACCCACACAACTAACATGAGATTAACCCCACACAATTCGATGAGACTAACCCCACACATCTAGCATGAGGCTAACCCCACAAAAATAGCATGAGATTAACCCACAAAACTAGAATGAGCCTACCCCAACAAACTAGAATGAGGCTAACCCCACACAACTAGCATGAGGCTAACCCCACACAACTAGCATGAGACTAACCCACACAATTAGCATGAGACTAACCCCACAAACTAGCATGAGATTAACCCAAAACTAGCATGAGATTAACCCCACATCACACTAGCATGAGACTAACCCACACAACTAGTATGAGGCTAACCCCACAAAACTAGCATGAGATTAACCCCACACGATCTAGCATGAGACTAACCCACACAACTGGCATGAGACTAACCCACAAACTAGCATGAGACTAACCCCACACAACTAGCATGAGGCTAACCCCACACAACTAGCATGAGGCTAACCCCACACAACTAGCATGAGGCTAACCCCACAAAACTAGCATGCTTACCCAAACATCAGTAGACACACACATTTGTGGGAACTCCTTCAAGACTGTTGGAAAAGCATTCCAGGTGAAGCTGGCTGAGAGAATGCCAAGAGTGTGCAAAGCTGTCATCAAGGCAAAGGGTGGCTATTTGAAGAATCTCAAATATAAAATATATTTTGATTTGTTTAACAATGTTTTGGTTACTACATGATTCCATATGTGTTATTTCATAGTTGTGATGTCTTCACTATTATTCTACAATGTAGAAAATAGTACAAATAAAGAAAAACCCTTGAATGTTTTTAAAACTTTTGACCGGTAGTGTACGTCAATGCAGTATACTCTAGTACTGTAGTACGTACACTTGTTGGTCCATTCAGTATATCCAAACTATCCGTCAGTATGTGCAGTAATAAACAGTGTTATTCAGTAACTTCTGTGATAGGTGCTTGGCTGTCCACTCACTAGTGTATTGATCTGTGTAGGTCTCCAGGACACAGTACAGGCCAGGAGCCTCCATTTAATGTAGCTGACGCACACACACCCATACACACACACACACACGCGCGCACGCGCACGCACACACACACGCACACACACACACACGCACACACAAAGTATATGAATACAACACACCACACACATTAATACAACCAGCCAGGTCACTCGTGATACAAGTCAGTGTTCGTCTTCCAACCATGTGTGAGGACGTCGGGAGACGTGGAACCCACCACTAGAGGTCTGCTGTTACCTTTAAGATGGTTTCAGTTGTAGAAGGGGATGGTGGATGGGTGTAAGCATCTGCCTCTGGTTCCAAAGGTTGCAAGTTCAAATACAGTGATATATAGTTTTTTGAGGTTCTTGTTTTAAGTCTATCCCAAACCTTAACCATTCAGAGTTCATGTCTAACCTTAACCATTCAGAGTGAATGTCTAACCTTAACCATTCAGAGTTCATGTCTAACCTTAACCATTTCAGAGAATGTCTAACCTTAACCATTCAGAGTTAATGCCTAACCTTAACCATTCAGAGTTAATGTCTAACCTTAACCATTCAGAGTGAATGTCTACCCTTAACCATTCAGAGTTCATGTCTAACCTTAACCATTCAGAGTTCATGTCTAACCTTAACTATTCAGAGTGAATGTCTAACCTTAACCATTCAGGGTTCATGTCTAACCTTAACTATTCAGAGTGAATGTCTAACCTTAACTATTCAGAGTGAATGTCTAACCTTAAACATTCATAGTGAATGTCTAACCTTAACCATTCAGAGTGAATGTCTAACCTTAACCATTCAGAGTTCTGTCTAACTTAACCATTCAGAGGAATGTCTAACCTTAACTATTCAGAGTGAATGTCTAACCTTAACCATTCAGAGTGAATGTCTAACCTTAACCATTCAGAGTGAATGTCTAACCTTAACTATTCAGAGTGAATGTCTAACCTTAACTATTCAGAGTGAATGTCTAACCTTAACCATTCATAGAATGTCTAACCTTAACCATTCAGAGTGAATGTCTAACCTTAACCATTCAGAGTGAATGTCTAACCTTAACCATTCAGAGTTCATGTCTAACCTTAACCATTCAGAGTTCATGTCTAACCTTAACCATTCAGAGTCATGTCTAACCTTAACCATTCAGAGGGAATGTCTAACTTAACCATTCAGAGTAATGCAACCTTAACATTCAGAGTTAATGTCTAACCTTAACCATTCAGAGTTCAGTCTAACTTAACCATTCAGATTCATGTCTAACCTTAACCATTCAGAGTGAATGTCTAACATTAACTATTCAGAGTGAATGTCTAACCTTAACCATTCAGAGTGAATGTCTAACCTTAACCATTCAGAGTGAATGTCTAACATTAACATTCAGAGTTCATGTCTAACCTTAACCATTCAGAGTGAATGTCTAACATTAACCATTCAGAGTTCTTGTCTAACCTTAACCATTCAGAGTTCATGTCTAACATTAACCATTCAGAGTGAATGTCTAACCTTAACCATTCAGAGTTCTTGTCTAACCTTAACCATTCAGAGTGAATGTCAACATTAACCATTCAGAGTTCTTGTCTAACCTTAACCATTCAGAGTGAATGTCTAACATTAACCATTCAGATTCTTGTCTAACCTTAACCATTCAGAGTGAATGTCTAACTTAACCATTCAGAGGAATGTCTAACCTTAACCATTCAGAGTTAATGTCTAAACCTTAAACCATTCAGAGTTCATGTCTAACATTAACCATTCAGAGTTCATGTCTAACCTTAAACCATTCAGGGTGAATGTCTAACATTAACCATTCAGAGTTCTTGTCTAACCTTAACCATTCAGAGTGAATGTCTAACCTTAACCACTTCAGAGGGAATGTCTAACCTTAACCATTCAGAGTTAATGTCTAACCTTAACCATTCAGAGTCATGTCTAACATTAACCATTCAGAGTTCAGTCTAACCTTAACCATTCAGAGTGAATGTCTAACATTAACCATTCAGAGTTCTGTCTAACCTTAACCATTCAGATTAATGTCTAACCTTAACCATTCAGAGTTCATGTCTAACCTTAACCATTCAGAGTTCATGTCTAACCTTAACCATTCAGAGTATGTCAACATTAACCATCAGAGTTCATGTCTAACATTAACCATTCAGAGTTCATGTCTAAACATTAACCATTCAGAGTGAATGTCTAACCTTAACCATCAGATTGAATTCTAACCTTAACCATTCAGAGTGAATTTCTAACCTTAACCATTCAGAGTTCATGTCTAACATTAACCATTCAGAGTGAATGTCTAACCTTAACCATTCAGAGTTCATGTCTAACCTTAACCATTCAGATGTATGTCTAACCTTAACCATTCAGAGTTCAGTAACCTTAACCATTCGAGTGAATGTCTAACCTTAAACCAAGTTCGAAGGTGAATGTCTAACCTTAACCATTCAGAGTTCATGTCAGTTAAGA
>NW_019944995.1:10031-12035 GCF_002910315.2 Salvelinus sp. IW2-2015
TAGTGAATGTCTAACCTTAACCATTCAGAGTTTCATGTCTAACATTAACCATTCAGAGTGAATGTCTAACCTTAACCATTCAGAGTTCATGTCTAACCTTAACCATTCAGAGTTCATGTCTAACCTTAACCATTCAGAGTTCATGTCTAACCTTAACCATTCAGAGTGAATGTCTAACATTAACCATTCAGAGTTCATGTCTGAACTTAACCTTAAACACTTTGAAATGTGACATGGAACAACCTCGAAATGTTACGTTTGAGGAACGTGGATGAACATCTAATTTTATTATAATGCATGTTATTACAACACAGGGTGTGTAACGTACTTGCGGTTGGTGTCTTTGTGTTCTATGAGGCAGGGTCCCTCCAGAGAGACACCTCCAGAGAGGGAACACTGCTGCTGTACTACGCAACGCTACGTCAACCTCCACGTTCAAACCCCCCCCCCCCAAGAGAGAGGTAGATAGATGTGAGAGGTAAGAGTATTGGTACACTGACATCAGAATCCCTACTACAGCGATGAGTATGAAGGAGACCAGCAGAACCTCAGTGACATCAGAATCCCACTACTTAGCGATGAGTATTGAAGGAGACCAGCAGAACCTCAGTGACATCAGAATCCCACTACTTAGCGATGAGTATTGAAGGAGACCAGCAGAACCTCAGTGACATCAGAATCCCACTACTTAGCGATGAGTATTGAAGGAGACCAGCAGAACCTCAGTGACATCAGAATCCCACTACTTAGCGATGAGTATTGAAGGAGACCAGCAGAACCTCAGTGACATCAGAATCCCACTACTTAGCGATGAGTATTGAAGGAGACCACAGAACCTCAGTGACATCAGAATCCCACTACTTAGCGATGAGTATTGAAGGAGACCAGCAGAACTTCAGTGACATCAGAATCATTCACCCCACTTGGCATTCACCCCACTTGGGGTATTCACCCCACTTGGCATTTTTACTATTTTGTTGCCTTACAACCTGGAATTAAAATAGATTTTTTMGGGGGGGTTTGTATCATTTGATTCATAAAACATGCCTACCACTTTGAAGATGCAAAATATTTTTTGTTGTGAAACAAACAAGAAATAGGACAAAAAATCTGAAAACTTGAGCGTGCATAACTATTCACCCCCTAAAGTCAATACTTTGGAGAGACACCAAGTCTCTTGGGGTATGTCTCTATAAGCTTGGCACATCTAGACACTGGGATTTTTTTRCATTCTTCAAGGCAAAACTGCTCCAGCTCCTTCAAGTAGGATGGGTTCTGCTGGTGTACAGCAATCTTTAAGTCATAKCACAGAGTCTCAATTGGATTMAGGTATGGGCTTTGACTAGGCCATTCCAAGACATGTTTCCCCTTAATGTTTCCCCTTAAAACTTCTTTGTGATAGGGGGCAGCATTTTCACTTTTGGATGAATTGCGTGCCCATAGTGAACTGCCTCCTACTCTGTCCCAGATGCTAATATATGCATATTATTATTACTATTGGATATAAAACACTCTGAAGTTTCTAAAACTGTTCATACAACAGTGGTTGTAGAGGGTGCAACAGGACAGCACCTCAAGAGTAAATATGAACAGTGTACTTTACACATTTCATTAAATTTTTATATATTGCAAATAAAATGTAAAAACAATCACAAATAATATTTTATATTATTAACTTCAAACAACGGCATTAGCATGAGAAGAACTTACCAGTCCAAAACAATGTCCTCTCCGTTCAAAAAATATGCTTCCATTTGAGTCATGGTCGCTAACTGAGTCGTCCTCCAAAAGCGTATGTTTCCCTTTCACGATCAATTTCCTCTATAATTTTGTCTACATTCGTATATCTAGTCTTAGATTTAGCTTTCCCTGACTTATTCGCCATGATGTTCGATATATAAACTGCTGAAGATGCGTGTTACCGGAATAGTGCTGTGCGTAACGAGCTTGGCTCCTTCCAGTATGAATCTTCAATGGCGAATGACCGTCTTTACGCCAGAGTTT
>NW_019944995.1:12143-18796 GCF_002910315.2 Salvelinus sp. IW2-2015
TGTCATTCGGGTTAAAATACAGTCAATCAACGAAACAGCGGTCATATAATTGTGCACAATGAGGTCGTTACTTGTTGTCTTCCAATCGGTTTCTTTGGGTCAATACGTCCCGTGAAATGACTCATCAAGTTTATTGTGTTACAAACAAACAGTTGATTGCAAGGAAACCAAACATGACTGGATAAATCAGGTTTAGTCTGTGTATTTACGTCGAATGTTTGTCGTAAATTGAATGACACGAAATTCAACAAATAAGCGTCACAAAATGTTTCGTGTTAGGGCTATAAAAATGGATTTAACCAAACAAAAGACCATTCATTGTGTAACAATGAGCCTTGGATTGCAAACAGAGCAAGATCTTCAAAGGTAAACGATTTATTTCATTGCAATCTGTGATTTTGTTACGCCGTGCTGGTTGAAATAGTATTTTAGTATGGGGCTCTGTGCTCAGATAATCGCATCGTATTCTTTCGCAGTAAATCCTTTTTTAAATCTGACAACGCAGTTGGATTAGCAAGATTCTAGCTTTTGAAGCATGTTGAGACACTTGTTTTCAGGAATGTTTAATATGATTATTTGTGGCGATCACCGTATGTTGTCGAATTTAAACCCGGTACCGGTATCCGTAGCGCAGAGAAGAACAAGTGTATCTTTAATTCTATGTAAAACATAACATCATCAAAGTTTATGATGAGTATTTCTGTTATTTGACAGTAGCTTTCTGCAATTTCTCCGGATATTTTGGAGCATTTTCTGAACATGCGCCAATGTAAACCGAGATTTTGTGATATAAATATGCACATTATCGAACAAAAACATAAATGTATTGTGTAGCATATGTCCTATGAGTGTCATCTGATGAAGATCATCAAAGGTTAGTGATTCATTTTATCTCTATTTCTGCTTTTTGTGACTACTATCTTTTGGCTGGAAAATGGCTGTGTTTTTCTGTGGCTATGTACTGAGCTAACATAATCGTTTGGTGTGCTTTCGCTGTAAATCCTTTTTGAAATCAGACATGTTGGCTGGATTGACAACGTAGGTAGCTTTAATTTGTGTCTTCATGTGTGATTTCATGAAAGATAGATTTTATAAGTAATATATTTGAATTTGGCGCGCTACATTTTTTCTGGCTTTTGGCCAAGTGGACGCTACCGTCCCACATATCCCAGAGAAGTTAAACCACTCCAGTGTTGCTTTAGCAGTATGCTTTGGTCCTTGTCCTGCTGGAAGGTGATCCTTCGTCCCAGTCTCAAATCTCTGGAAGACTGAAACAGGTTCCCCTCAAGAATTCCTGTATTAGCCCATCCATCATTCCTTCAATTCTGACCAGTTTCCCAGTCCTTGCCGATGAAAATATCCCCACAAGCATGATGCTGCCACCATCATTTTCCGGTCACAACTTGTTACGTGTTGCTGTGCTTTTGTTGCTAACCTTACTTTGCTACCTGCCAACTTCACGGTTTTTACTTATTAATACCATTTATATTTTTGTTTTTCTCTCGCTCAACTTTTTTTCATTCAATATTTTCAACTCTGGACGCTTTATTTGGACGTGGTTTGTCAGGACCTTCAACAGCCGAAACTAAGTAGTAACATTAACATGATGCCTTCTAATTGCAGTTGCTGTACTCATAATATACAGGAAACGATCGCCTTACGGCGAGGATAGCTGTGCTGCAAGCCCAGCTTCAGCCCAGCTTCAGACACAATCGTTAGGCAAGGGTAATTTCAGTGTAGGAAAGGATGAAACAGTGTCTGTGCCACCAGTAAGTACAAATAGTAGTATAAATCCRCTCGCACGGTCCCCGCAGCCGGACAACTTTCTCATGGCTTCTGGAAGGAAATGCTGTAGGAATGCTCAACCGGTGTCGCTCATTCAGCTGACAGAAACTTTCAACTGGTTCTCCCCATTAAGCAACGAGTCGGAGTCAGAGGCCGAGCCGTCTCTACTCTTCCCGTTAGCTCTGACAAATTGAAAACCCTAGTCATTGGCGACTCCATTACCCGCAGTATTAGACTTAAAACTAATCATCCAGCGTTCATACACTGTTTACCAGGGGGCAGGGCTACCGACGTTAACTTCTTTGGGACTGGGGGGCAGTATTGAGTAGCTTGGATGAATAAGGTGCCCAGAGTAAACTGCCTGCTACTCAGGCCCAAAATCTAGAATATGCATATAATCAGTCGATTTGGATAGAAAACACTCCAAAGTTTCTAAAACTGTTTGAATGATGTCTGTGAGTATAACAGAACTCATATGGCAGGCAAAAACGTTTCTTCACCAAACTTGATCTCAGGAGTGCTTACAACCTGGAGTGTATCCGGGAGGGAGATGAGTGGAAGACGGCGTTCAGTACGACCTCAGGGCATTATGAGTACCTCGTCATGCCGTACGGGTTGATGAATGCTCCGTCAGTCTTCCAAGCATTTGTAGATGAGATTTTCAGGGACCTGCACGGGCAGGGTGTAGTGGTGTATATTGATGACATTCTGATATACTCCGCTACACGCGCCGAGCATGTGTCCCTGGTGCGCAAGGTGCTTGGTTGACTGTTGGAGCATGACCTGTACGCCAAGGCTGAGAAATGTCTGTTCTTCCAACAGTCCGTCTCCTTCCTAGGGTACCGCTTTTCCACCTCGGGGTTGAAGATGTAGAGTGACCGCATTTCAGCCGTGCGTAATTGACTGACTCCCACCACGGTAAAGGACGTGCAGCGATTTTTAGGGTTTGCCAATTACTACCGGAGGTTTATCCGGGGTTTTGGTCAGGTAGCGGCTCCAATTACCTCACTGCTGAAGGGGGGACCGGTGCGTTTGCAGTGGTTGGCTGAGGCGGACAGGACTTTTGGTCACCTGAGGGCTCTGTTTACTTTGGCTCCCGTGCTGGCCCTTCCGGATCCCTCTTTGGGATTCATAGTGGAGGTGGAATCGTACGAGGCTGGGATAGGAGCCGTGCTCTCCCAGCTCGGGCACGCCACCGAAGCTCCGCCCCTGTGCCTTCTTCTTCTCGAGAAAGATCAGCCCGGCAGAGCGAAACTATGACGTGGGGAACCGGGAGCTGTTGGCTGTTGTCAAGGCTCTGAAGGCGTGGAGACATTGGCTTGAGGAGGCTAAACACCCTTTTCTCATCTGGACTGACCATCGCAATCTGGAGCACATCTTGGCGGCGAGGAGACTGAACCCTCGCCAGGCAAGGTTGGCCATATTTTTCACCCATTTTGTGTTCACCCTTTCTTACACACCAGGTTCCCAGAACATGAAGGCAAACGCACTGTCCCGGCTGTATGACACAGAGGAGCTGCCCATGGATCCCACCCCCATACTCCCTGCCTGGTGGCGCCGGTAGTGTGGGAGCAGGCGTTGCGTGCAGAGCCCGCTCCACTCCAGTGTCCCGCTGGGAATCTGTATTTTCTGTCTGCTGTCCGTGACCGGTTGATCTATTGGGCCCACATGTCACCCTCCTCTAGTCATCCAGGCATTGGTTGGATGGTGCGCTGTCTGACTGGGAAGTACTGGTGGCCCACTTTGGTTAAGGACGTGAGGGTTTATGTTTCCTCCTGCTCGGTGTGCGACCAGTGTAAGGCTTCTAGGCACCTGCCCAGAGGTAAGCTACACCCCTTACCTGTTCCACAACGGCCATGGTCGCACCTGTCGATTGATTTCCTGACTGATCTTCCCCCATCACAGGGAAACACTACGATCCTGGTTGTTGTGGATTGTTTCTCTAAGTCCTGCCGTCTCCTTCCTCTGCCCGGTCTCCCTAGGGCCCTACAGACTGCGAAGGCCTTGTTTACGCACGTCTTCCGGCACACTCTTCACCTCGAGAGTAACGGGCAGGTGGAGAGAGTCAACCAGGATGTGGGTAGGTTTCTGAGGTCCTATTGCCAGGACCGGCCGGGGGAGTGGGCAGCGTTGGTGCCCTGAGCAGAGATGGCCCAGCACTTGCTCCGCCATTCCTTCACTAACCTCTCCCCCCTCCAGTGTGTATTGGGGTATCAGCCGGTTCTGGCTCCTTGGCATCAGAGTCAGACCGAGGCTCCTGCGGTGGACGACTGATRCCGGCGCGTGGAGGAAACATGGGACAATGCCCATGTTCACCTTCAGCGCGCCGGAAAGTTGGCGCAGACCGTCACCGCAGTGAGGCCACGGTGTTCGCACCGGGGGACAGGGTCTGGCTCTCGACCCAAAACCTGCCCCTCCGCCTACCCTGTCGGATGCTGGGTCCGCAGTTTGTGGGGCCATTTTAAGTCCTGAGGAGAGTTAACAAGGTTTGGTACAGGTTACAGCTTCCCCCCGATTACCGCTTTAACCCCTCGTTCCATGTGTCTCTCCTCAGGCCGGTGGTGATTGGCCCGCTCTAGGAGTTTGAGGTGCGGGAGGTTCCTCCGCCCCCTCTGGACATCGAGGGGGCCCCGGCGTACTCCGTTTGTTCCATACTGGATTCGAGATGTCGGGCGAGGGGCCTTCAGTACGTCATGGACTGCGAGGGGTATGGTCCYGAAGAGAGATGCTGGGTTCCGGTGGAGGACGTGTTAGATCCTTCAATGCTGCGAGAGTTCCACCATCTCCATCCGGATCGCCCTGCGCCTCGCCCTCCGGGTCGTCCCCGAGGCAGCTGGAGCCGTGCGTCAAGGGGGGGTACTGTCACGACTTCTGCTTACATACTTTGTATTTCTTATGCCGTTGGTTTTACTATTAAACTGCTCCAGCTATTATCAAGTTTTGCTCTCCTGCGTCTGACTTCCCTGCCACCAGATACGCACCCCTTACAACGCCAGAGTACAAAAATCGGTTAAGCACCAAACAGAGGAACTCAATTTATCCTTGCACAATACTCTAGATGCAGTCTCACCCCTAAAAACAAAAAAAACATTTGTCATAAGAAACCAACTAACTGGTATATAGAAAATACCCGAGCTCTGAAGCAAGCTTCCAGGAAATTGGAACAGAAATGGCGCTACACCAAACTGGAAGTCTTCCGACTAGCTTGGAAAGATACCGTGCAGTATCGAAGAGCCCTCACTGCTACTTGATCATCCTATTTTTCCAACTTAATTGAGGAAAATAAGAACAATCCYAAATGTATTTTTGATACTGTCACAAAGCTAACTAAAATGCCGCATTCCCCAAGAGAGGATGGATTTCACTTCAGCAGTGATAAATTCATGAACTTCTTTGAGGAAAAGATCCTGATCATTAGAAAGCAAATTACGGACATCTCTTTAAATTTGAGAATTCCTCCAAAGCTCAGTTGTCCTGAGTCTGCACAACACTGCCAGGACCTAGGATCAAGGGAGACACTCAGGTTTTTTAGTACTATATCTCTTGACACATTGATGKAAATAATCATGGCCTCTAAACCTTCAAGCTGCATACTGGACCCTATTCCAATTAACCTACTGACAGAGCTGCTTCCTGTGCTTGGCCCTCCTATGTTGAAAATAATAAACGGCTCTCTATCCACCGGATGTGTACCAAACTCCCTAAAAGTGGCAGTCATAAAGCCTCTAGTGAAAAGGCCAAACCTTGACCCAGAAAATACAAAAAAACTATTGGCCTATATCGAATCTCCCATTCCTCTCAAAACATTTTAAAAAGCTGTTGCGCAGCAACTCACTGCCTTCCTGAATAATCTCCACCCGGCACAGCCAGAAGAGGACTGGCCACCCCTCATAGCCTGGTTCCTGTCTAGGTTTCTTATTAGGTTCTGGCCTTTCTAGGGAGGTTTTTCCTAGCCACCGTGCTTCTACACCTGCATTGCTTGCTGTTTGGTGTTTTCGGCTGGGTTTCTGTACAGCACTTTGTGATATCAGCTGATGTCAGAAGGGCTTTATTAATACATTTGATTTTATTTTATTTGATCATGCTTCACTGTGGGGATGGTGTTCTCGGGGTGATGAGAGGTGTTTGGTTTGTGCCAAACATAGCGCTTTCTTTGATAGCCAATTTTAGTTTCATCTGACCAGAGTCCCTTTTTCCATATGTTTGGGGAGTCGCCCACATGCCTTTTGGCGAACACTAAATGTGTTTGCTTATTTTTTTCATTAAGCAATGGCTTTTTTTTATGATCACTCTTCCGTAAAGCCCAGCTCTGTGGAGTGTATGGCTTAAAGTGGTCCTATGGACAGATACTCCAATCTCCACTGTGGAGCTTTGCAGCTCCTTCAGGGTTATCTTTGGTCTCTTTGTTGCCTCTCTATCCTCCTTGCCTCGTCCATGGGTTTTGGTGGGCGGCCCTTTCTTGGCAGGTTTGTTGTGGTGCCATATTCTTTCCATGTTTTAATAATGGATTTAGTGGTGCTCCGTGGGATGTTCAAATTTCTGATATTTCTTTATAACCCAACCCTGATCTGTACTTCTCCACAACTTTGTCCCTGACCTGTTTGGAGAGCTCCTTGGTCTTCATGGTGCCYCTTGCTTGGTGGTGCCCCTTGCTTAGTGGTGTTGCAGACTCTGGGGCCTTTCAGAACAGGTTTATATCTACTGAGATCATGTGACAGATCATGTGACACTTAGATTGCACACAGGTGGACATTATTTAACTAGTTATGTGACCTCTGTGTCAGGTTTTGGCCAGGACTGTTCTGGTTTTTTGTCACTAGATGTCCCCATTGCACCTTTTTTGTACCTTTTGTTTTTCCCTTGCTCTA
>NW_019944995.1:18821-22225 GCF_002910315.2 Salvelinus sp. IW2-2015
CACACCACACATACACTACCACTAGGCTTGAGTGTATGCTCGTATTAGCGTATACCGGGGATTTGGAGCCAGGGATGTTTTTCTATATCAAAACTATTCTTTAAAGTTCATTAAAGTTTATATCTGTTGGCTACTTTTTAAGTAATACGGGCGTTCAACTTGTACAGACGTACGTTAGAATAAAAGCAGGATTGTTCTTCATTTCTGCCTGTCACTTATTTTACGATTATGAAGACTTACCGTAGTTAGGGCTGTTGAAACAGCACACGGAGAGGAAAAGGGAGTTAGGGTTGTGTTTCACAGCGGTTTTTCACTGCTTAGATTACCTACAATCACTAATCCACTTTTTTTTCCATCATATATCTAAATGGCTCCTGCAGACTCGAATCCAAAGAGCTCTGGATGAGTTCACAGGTTTTCTCCAGAGGTGAAGGAGAGGACCAAAATGCAGCGCGGCTAGTGTTTCAACGGTTTAATTGTCGACGGATAACGGTACATAGACAAAATGACAAAATAACAAATGATGGAACCGAACAAGTTCCTATCTGGTGGACAAACACAGAGACAGGAACTCCCCACAAACCCAACACCAAAACAAGCCACCTATATATGATTTCTCAATCAGGGACAACATTGACAGCTGCTCTTGATTGAGAACCAATGTAGGTGAACATAGAAACAGACAGAACTAGACATCACAAAATAGGGAATTCCCACATCCTCTGCCACACTAAACAAGTTTATAAAAACGATAAACTCTGGTAGGACGTGACAGCTTATTTGATATCCTTTACGGTGTTTTCCCCTCTGCCTTCGTCTGCCGCTCCTACTTGTTACACACGCGTCTCTTCCTTCAAACATTTCATCACACTGGTTAATTGGCACAAGTTGTGTCGTTTCACTTTCAGCCTTGTAATGCCAAACTCGTCTAAAATGAATTCGGTAGCTACTTGCCCGGCTCGTATAACTTTATGAGTGGATTGTGTCTATGCATTTGTATGGTTCGTTTCGTTCCTAGCAGTTTAGTAACTGCGTCTGTGTGATATTCTATTGTTTGTGCAAATGGTCTTTCTTGCTGGACGATTATCGAAAATCTGGTATAACACATCCACGCGGTGGTGATCGACCCATTGTTCACCCGTCTGGATAGCTTGATGGTCCATACCAACCCTGTTACTCTCAAGGAGCTCTGCAGCTGTATTCAGTGACTGTTGTTTACATTCACTCAGGACAAGATAACATAAGACAAGCTGGCCTTAACGAATTGTACGCGGCTATAAACAAGCAGGAAAACTTTACATCAGAGGCCGCTTTTCTGGTTGCCCGTGGGTTGATTTTATTCAAAGAAATGGTTGACCCCCGGGGCAAACCCTGGTAAAACCAAACAGGCAGCATGCAGAGCAACCGACCGTGTGTTGTGCAAAAGCGGCGAGTACCGCAATTTAAAGAGACATGCCACATCTCAGGATATTATTAACCTCATTATCCCACCTGATGTCATAAATACACGCCCATCTCAGACATTAACCTCATTATTCCAATGTTTTACTGTTGCTGTATTTAACAACAGTCAGCCTTAGACGCATGTACACACCCACCCCTCCCTCCCTCCCACCTCTCCACCCGGCCTTGTTTGATGCCTGTTGTATTGTTGTTATTTTAACTACCCAACCTGGCGTGCCATTCTAAATAAAGACTGTATGAGAGGGAACCTGCTCCAGGCATCATTCCATCTCCACTCATAAACAGCAATTAACTGGTGCCAACACGAGCAAACCCTCTATCTCATACACGCACGCACACACGCACGCACACGCGCACACACACACACACACCTGCCTCCACCCTATAAAATCATAACCACTTATCCAGCTCTCACTTCTTCTGTCAACACACAGTGAGGACTTTCCCGACCCCGACACACCATCCGTTACGTCATCCATGATGACATCACGAAACCATTTCCCCTCCAAAATCACAGCTCAGTGTGTCCACAGAACTAGTCTACCCCTGATCCCTGACCCTTAAACCGCAGCCTCAGCCTTTGAGTTGAGCCATGGTTGGCCACTGACTAAAGGAAAATACCCCCCCCCCACACCATGGACGCCCATTAGATCTGCCTGATATCAGACAAACTAAAGGAAAATAACCCCCCCACAACTTAGCTTAGGGAGTGAAAATAAATACGGAGTTAACCAAACAGTAAGACGAGATAAAAAGCCTTGTTTCCCAACTTAAAGAGGACTCTGTGATGGTCGTAGCAGGACTTMTTGTACTTGTTCCTGTCCTCGGCCGTAGCTTCAGGGTTGTCTGTGATAGCCCTGTTTGTTGTAGCCCTATCCTTTAGTTTAGCGRCAACCTCAGAGTTATTTCAGGACTTTTGATTGGTGAAGCAGCGATGACCTTAACCGTGGGGACGACCTTAACCGTGGGGACAACGTCACCGTTGTATTTCCTAATGAAGCCGTGGATGGTGGTGGTTAGCGCATCGATGTTATCGGCGGAGTCCGGAAACATATTCCAAGCAGTACTGTAGCATAATATCTGATTCTGGACACCATTTCTCAATGACGCAAGTCACAGGTACTTCCTGTTTGAGTTTCTGCTTGTAAACAGGAAGCAGGAGTACAGAGTCATGATCTGATTTGCCGAATGGGGGACGAGGGAGGGCCTTGTATGCTTGCTTGTAAGTAGAATATCAGTGGTCTAGAACTTTATCGCCCCTAGTGGCATTGGAGACATATTGATGGAAGTTGGGCATCACGTGTCTTAATAATGACTTGCAGACTTGTTTACGTGCTGCTGTGCGTTTTGTTGCTAACCAAACTTTTCTACCTGACAACTTTACGGTTTTTATTTTTTAATTACCGTTTATATTTTTCGTTTTTCCCTCGCTCGACTTTATTTCAATCAACTTTTTCACTCCGGACGCTTTATCTGGACGTGGCTCGTCAGGACCTCCAACAGCCTAAGCTCGAATTTCTAAGCAAACAGCTGGAGGCAGGGCTTT
This sequence comes from Salvelinus sp. IW2-2015, assembly GCF_002910315.2. Taxonomy (NCBI): domain Eukaryota; kingdom Metazoa; phylum Chordata; class Actinopteri; order Salmoniformes; family Salmonidae; genus Salvelinus; species Salvelinus sp. IW2-2015. The sequence continues at coordinate 21,832 of NW_019944995.1, forward strand.
TCTCCAATAGAGCTCCATTTTTATGTAATGGTCTGCCTACCGATGTGAGAGACGCAGACTCGGTCTCAACCTTTAAGTCTTTACTGAAGACTCATCTCTTCAGTAGGTCCTATGATTGAGTGTAGTCTGGCCCAGGAGTGTGAAGGTGAATGGAAAGGCTCTGGAGCAACGAACCGCCCTTGCTGCCTTTGCCTGGCCGGTTCCCCTCTCTGCACTGGGATTCTCTGCCTCTAACCCTATTACGGGGGCTGAGTCACTGGCTTACTGGTGCTCTTCCATGCCGTCCCTAGGTGGGGTGCGTCACTTGAGTGGATTGAGTCACTGACATGATCTTCCTGTCTGGGTTGGCAAAGAGAGAGATATCACCACAACTCAAACTGGAAACGAGGCTACC
>NW_019944995.1:22250-25459 GCF_002910315.2 Salvelinus sp. IW2-2015
ACCCCCCCGCTGGGTTGTGCGCGCTTGCTGGTAGATGCTTGGGGCTATACTCGGCCTTGTTCAGATGAAAACCAGAACTGACACTCTTACTCCTGAACGTGCTGGCCTGTTGGCCTGCGAAACCACTGTGATATGATTATTTGACCCTGTTGTCATCTATGAAATTGGAAATCTTGCCAGGTTCTGTTTATTTACCACCGCACGGCCAGAAGGGATGCCGTCTCGTGCTTCCCTGTCCCGCTGCCACCCCCCTGCTCGCGGCTCCATAGCTCTCGACCTGCTCGCGACTGTCGAGTCGAATTTTCCATGGCGTGCCGCTGACTCATATCGCTGTGCCAGCGTCGCGTTCTCTCGGTCCGTCTTGTCTTTCGCTGATCTGCGCTGCTGCGGGACCCTAGGAGCGAATTTTCGCCTCCAGCAGCGTCGGGCCCCAGAACTGCTCTCCGCTATCCTGCGTTCTGGCTTTGCCGTCTCGATCAGGCGCCCGTAGTACACCCCCAAAACTTGACCCCACCTATGGCTGGCACTGCGTTCATCGACCATCTCGTAGCTCTTCGCTTGGGTGCTCCGTCCGCAGGCCCTGCCGTAGCCCTGTCACGGGACAGCCCCGCCTACTCTGAGTTCTCGTCCGCTGCGGCGAGCTCTTCGAAGACGCATGCGTAACTGGTTTCGGTGCTTGGCACCAATGGTGGAACAAATCGCCTCACGACGCAGGTCAGCGGGAGTCAATCCCCTTCCGGAGACACCCTGAAACCCACCTCTTAGGAATCACCCTAGATAGGCATAAATACAATCCTTTCTACTCCCCCGCCCTTAAAGGTATGATTGCACGTTTGTAAAGGGGTTTGTTCCCTGGAATACATAGGTGAAGCACGCCAATAGTAGTTCGCTCTGATCAGAAGAGGTCTGCTAATGACTAAACTGTAAATGTAAGGTTCGTGCCTTATCTATGTACGATTTGTCGTCGGAAGAAAGTGGACAAAACGCAGCGGGTAATGGTTCGTCAGTTATAGAAACTGAAGACTAAAGCAAAAACAACTGGAAACATGTCCGTCAGGGTTGCAACACACACTAACAGAAATTAATCCCAACAACTCAAAATGGAAACAGAGGCTACCAAGTAATAGGCTCCCAATCAGAGAAACGTACGACACGCTGCCTCTGATTGGGAACGACACCCGGCCAACAATAGAAAAACCAACACATATGAAAAGAACATAGACTGGCCCCTAGTCACACCTGGTAAGTATGGCTCCCAATCAGAGACAACGATAGACAGCTGCCTCTGATTGGGAACCACACCCGGCCAAACACATAGAAAACCAACAACATAGAAAAAAGAACATAGACTGCCCACCCTAGTCACACCCTGGCCTAACCAAAATAAAGAAAAAAAACCTCTCTATAGCCAGGGCGGGACATTTCTAGGGAGTTTTTCCTAGCCACCGTGCTTCTACACCTGCATTGCTTGCTGTTTGGGGTTTTAGGCTGGATTTCTGTACAGCACTTTGAGATATCAGCTGATGTAAGAAGGGCTTTATAAATACATTTGATTTGATTTGACTTAAAATCACCGGCAACCAGAAAAGCGGCCTCTGGATGTAAGTTTTCCTGCTTGTTTATAGCCTCGTACAATTCGTTAAGTGCCAGCTTGTTATGTTATCTTGTCCTGAGGTGGAATGTAAACAACAGTCACGATAAAAGCTGAAGACTCCCTTGAGAGGTAGAAGGGTTGGTATTTGACCATCAGCTATTCCAGGACGGGTGAACAATGGGTCGACACCGCGTGTGTATGTGTGTATTAGCCAGATTTTCATATCGTCCACGCAAGAAAAGACCATTTGCACAAACTAATAGCAAAATCACATAGACGCAGTTAGCTAAATGCTAACGAACGAAAACGAACATAAACAAATTGCATAGACAGACAAATCCAGCTCATAAAGTTATACGAGCATAGCTAMTAGCTACCGAATGTCATTTTAGACGAGTTTGGACATTTACAAGTGAAAGTGAACGACAGAACTTGTGCAAATTAACAAAGTTGTGATGAATGTTTTTTTTGAAGGAAGAGACGCGTGTGTACACAGAGTAGGAGGGCAGACGAATGGAGGAGGGGGAAAAAACACTAGTAGGAAGCAAAATAACTGTCACGTCCTGACCAGAGTTCTTATGTGTTTTACTTGTTTAGTGTTGGTCAGGACGTGAGCTGGGTGGGAATTCTATGTTGTGTGTCTAGTTTGTCTGTTTCTATGTTCAGCCTAATATGGTTCTCAATCAGAGGCAGCTGTCAATCGTTGTCCCTGATTGAGAATCATATATAGGTGGCTTGTTTTGTGTTGGGGTTTTGTGGGTGATTGTTTCCTGTCTCTGTGTTTTGTCTGCACCAGATAGGACTGTCTCGGTTTTCACATTTGTTATTTTGTCATTTTGTATTAGTGTTACCGTTTATTCGTCTAATTAAACATGTTGAACACTAGCCGCGCTGCATTTTGGTCCTCTCCTTCACCTATGGAAGAAAACCTGTGAACTCATCCAGAGCTCTTTGACGTCTGGCAGGAAGCCATTATAAGATATATGATGGCAAAAAAAATGGATTAGTGAATTGTAGTGTAAATTCATAATGTCATGTGACTCGCTGTGAACACACCTGCTCCCATTTCCTCCCGTTGTGCTGTTTACAAACAACCCTAACTACGGTAAGCTTCATAATGTAAAATAATGTGACAGGAGAAATGAAGAACGCAATCTGCTTTATCTCTTAACGTACTGTACAAGTTGACTGCCGGTATTAACTTAAAAAGTAGCCAACAAATATAAACATTTAATGAAAAACTTTAAAGAAATAGTTTTGATGATATAGAAAAAACATCCCGTGGCTTTTTCCAAATACCCCGGTATACGGTATATACGGCATACCACCCAAGCCTAGTGTGTGTGTATGTGTGTGTGTGGTAGTGAACTTACGTCCGTCAGCCAGTCTAGCGATGACTATACCGCTGCCGCCTCGAGCTGTGATCATGAAGCCTGCCTTGATCACTGTGATGATGGCCAGGCCCTGACACTTGGCTAATATATTGGCTGGAGGGAAAACACACAATGATTAACAGGTCCTGCTAGCATGCTATGACACAATTTCCTGCCATATCCGGAAAGGAGGACTGTCACCTGACAAAACCCTGATGACGTCACCATAAAGACATTTTTTT
>NW_019944995.1:30292-36641 GCF_002910315.2 Salvelinus sp. IW2-2015
TGGGGTCCTGGACTTCCTGACGCGCCGCCCCAGGTGGTGAGGGTAGGGTAACCAACATCTCCAACCCCGCTGATCCTCAACACTGGTGGCCCCACAAGGGTGGTTCTGAGCCTCTCCTGTACTCCCCTGTTTACCCACGACTGCCGTTTGGCCAAGCACGCCTCAAACATCAATCACTCAAGTTTGCGGATGACACTAAGTGGTAGGCCTGATCACCAAACAACGACGAGACGCCTACAGGGAGGAGTGAGGCCCTCGGAGTGTGGTGGTCAGGAAAATAACCTCAATACTCAACGGTCAAAAAAACAAAGGAGATGATTGTGGATTCAGGAAACAGCAGAGGGAGCACCCCTATCCACATCGACGGGTCAGTAGTGGAGAAGGTGGAAAAGTTTTAAGTTTCCTCGGTGTACAACATCACGGACAAAACTGAACTGGTCCCACAACACAGACCAGCGTTGGTGAAAGAAGGCGCGCAAGCAGCGCCTCTTCACCTCAGGAGGCTGAAGAAATTCGCTTGTCACCAAAAGCACTCACAAACTTCTACAGATGCACAATCGAGAGCAATCCCTGTCGGGCTGTATCACCGCCTGGTTACGGCACCTGCTCCGGCCCACAACCGTAGGCTCTCCAGAGGTAGTGAGGTCGCAGAACGCATCACAGGGCAAACTACCTGCCCCTCCCAGACACCTACACCAGCCCGATGTCACAGAAGGCCATAAAGATCATCAAAAGGACAACAACCACCCAAGCCATTTGCCTGTTCACTCCGCTATCATCCAGAAGTGCGAGTGTCAGTACAGGTGCATCAAAAGCAGGGACCGGAGACTGAAAAACAGCTTCGTATCTCAAGGCCAATCAGACTGTTAACAGCCACACTAACATTTAGGCGGGCCGCTGCCAACATAACTGACTCACTCCCAGCCACTTTTAAAATGGGAATTGATGGAAATTATGTAAAAATGTACCACTAGCCACTTTAAGCAATGCCACTTAATACAATGTTTACATACCCTACATTACCCATCTCATATGTATATATACTGTACTCTATATCATCTACTGCATCTTGCCATCTTTATGCAATACATGTACCACTAGCCACTTTAAACTATGCCACTTTATGTTTACATACCCTACAGTACTCATCTCATATGTATATACCGTACTCTATACCATCTACTGCATCTGCCATGCCGTTCCGTACCACCACTCATTCATATATCTTTATGTACATATTCTTTATCCCTTTACACTTGTGTGTGTGTGTAAGGTAGTAGTGTGGAATTGTTAGGTTAGATTACTGTTGGTTATTACTGCATTGTCGGAACTAGAAGCACAAGCATTTCGCTACACTCGCATTAACATCTGCTAACCATGTGTATGTGACTAATAAAATTTGATTTGATTTGATTTGATTTGACAATACCCCATAATGACATCACAATACCCGATAATGACATCACAATACCCCATAATGACAAAGCAAAAAGGTCACATTTACATATGTATTCAGACCCTTTACACAGTACTTTGTTGTAGCACCTTTGGCAGCGATTACAGCCTCGAGTCTTCTTGGGTATGACGCAACAAGCTAGACACACCTATATTTTGGGATCTTCTCCAATTCTTCTCTGCAGATCCTCTCAGGCTCTGTCAAATTGGATGGGGAGCATTGCTGCACAGCTTTTTTCAGGTCTCTCCAGAGATGTTCAATCGGGTTCAGCTCTGGCTGGGCCACTCCAGGACATTCCGAGACTTGTCCCGAAACCACTCCTGCGTTGTCCTGGCCGTGTGCTTAGGGTCATTGTCCTGTTGGAAGATGAACCTTCGCCCCAGTCTGAGGTCCTGAGCCGGTCTGGAGTAGGTTTCATCAAGGATCTCTCTGTACTTTGCTCCGTTCATCTTTGCCTCGATCCTGACTAGTCTCCCAGTCCCTGCTGCTGAAAAACATCCCCACAGCATGATGCTGCCACCACCATGCTTCGCCGTAGGGATGGTGCCAGGTTTCCTCCAGGCGTGACGATTGGAATTTAGGCCAAAGAGTTCAATCTTGGTTTCATCAGACCAGAGAATCTTGTTTGTCATGGTCTGAGAGTCTTTAGGTGCCTTTTGGCAAATTCAAAGAGGGCTGTCATGTCTCTTTTACTGAGGGGTGGCTTCCGTCTGGCCACTCTACCATAAAGGCATGATTGGTGGAGTGCTGCGGAGGTGATTGTCCTTCTGGAAGGTTCTCCCATCTCCACAGAGGAACTCTGGAGGTCTGTCAGAGTGACCATTGGGTTTCTTGGTCACCTCCCTGACCAAGGCCCTTTCCCCCTGATTGCTCAGTTTGGCTGGGAGGCCAGCAGTCTTGATGGTTCCAAACTTCTTCCATTTAAGAATGATGGAGGCCACTGTGTTCTTGGGGACCTTCAATACTGCAGAAATGTTTCAGTACCTGTCCCCAGATCTGTGCCTCGACACAATCCTGACTTGGAGCTCTACAGACAATTCCTTCAACTTCATGGCTTGGTTTTTGCTCTGAAACGCTTTCTCAACTGTGGGACCTTATATGGACAGGTGTCCATTTCCAAATCATGTCCAATCATTTGAATTTACCACAGATGGACTCCAATCAAGTTGTAGAAACATCTCAAGGATGATCAATGGAAACAGGATGCAACTGAGCTCAATTTCAAGTCTCATCGCAAATGGGCTGAATACTTATGTAAATTAGGTATTTCATTTATTTTTTTTTATACATTTGCAAATATTTCTAAAAACCTGTTTTCGCTTTTGTCATTATGGGATATTGTGTGTAGATTGATGAGGAAAACCATTAATTTAATCAAATTTAGAATAAGGCTGTAACATAAGAAAATGTAGAAACTGTCAAGGGGTCTGAATACTTACCGAAGACACTGTATATAGTGTAGATAATATATTTTTTATTGTGAAACAAACAAGAAATAAGACAAAAAACAGAAAACTTGAGCGTGCATAACTATTCACCCCCCCCAATGTCAATACTTTGTAAAGCCACCTTTTGCAGCAATTACAGCTGCAAGTCTCTTGGGGTATGTCTCTATAAGCTTGGCACATCTATCCACTGGGATTTTTGCCCATTCTTCAAGGAAAAACTGCTCTAGCTCCTTCAAGTTGGAATGGTTCCGCTGGTGTACAGCAATCTTTAAATCATAACACAGATTCTAAATTGGATTGAGGTCTGGGCATTGACTAGGCCATTCCAAGATATTTAAATGTTTCCCCTTAAACCACTCGAGTGTTGCTTTAGCAGTATGCTTAGGGTCATTGTCCTCCTGGAAGGTGAACCTCCGTCCAAGTTTCAAATCTCTGGAAAGCTTACACAGGTTTCCCTCAAGAATTTCCCTGTATTTAGCGCCATCCATCATTCCTTAAATTCTGACCAGTTTCCCAGTCCCTACCGATAAAAAACATCCCCACAGCATGATGCTGCCACCACCATACTTCACCGTGGGGATGGTGTTCACAAGGTGATGAGAGGTGTTGGGTTTGCGCCCGACATTGTGTTTTCCTTGATGGCCAAAAAGCTCAATTTTAGTCTCATCTGACCAGAGTACCTTCTTCCATATGTTTGGGCAGTCTCCCACATGCCTTTTGGCGAACACCAAATGTGTTTGCTTATTTTTTTCTTTAAGCAATGGCTTTTTTTATGATCACTCGTCCGTTAAGCCCAGCTCTGTGGAGTGTACGGCTTAAAGTGGTCCTATGGACAAATACTCCAATCTCCGCTGTGGAGCTCTGCAGCTCCTTCAGGGTTATCTTTGGTCTCTTTGTTGCCTCTGTGATTAATGCCCTCCTTGCCTGGTCCATGGGTTTTGGTGGGCGGCCCTCTCTTGGCAGGTTTGTTGTGGTGCCACTTTCGTTCCATGTTTTAATAATGGATTTATTGGTGCTCCATGGGATGTTCAAGGTTTCAGATATGTTTTTATAACCCAACCCTGATCTGTACTTCTCCACAACRTTGTCCCTGACCTGTTTGGAGAGCTCCTTGGTGCCGCTTGCTTAGTGGTGTTGTAGAATCTGGGGCCTTTCAGAACAGGTGTAAATATACAGAGATCATGTGACAGATCATGTGACACTTAGATTGCACACAGGTGGACTTTATTTAACTAATTATGTGACTTGCACCAGACCTTATTTAGGGGTTTCGGAACACACCACTTTTCCGTTTTGTATTTTTTCCATTTCACTTCACCAGTTTGGACTATTTTGTGTATGTCCATTACATGAAATCCAAATAAAAATCTATTTAAATTACAGGTTGTAATGCAACAAAATAGGAAAAATGCCAAGGGGGATGAATACTTTTGCAAGGCACTGTTAATGGCAACAACAAAAAAATGGCAGACATTGAATATACCTTTGAGCATGGTGAAGTTATTCATTACCTTTTGAAAGGTGAATCAATATTCCCAGTCACTAAAGATACAAAGAGTGGAATGAAACCGCTCAGGGAAAAATATTACTGCAAAATGATGTGGCAAAGCAATTCATTTACTAAATACCACTCTCCATATTTTCAAGGATCATGTTATGGGTTTTTCAGGATAAAAAACTAACGGACTGGAACTAAGCTCAGGCAAAATCCTAGAGGAAAACCTGGTTCAGTCTGCTTTCCACCAGACACTGGGAGATGAATTCACTTTTCAGCAGGACAATAACCTAAAACACAAGGCCAAATATACACTGGAGCTGCTTACGAAGAAGACAGCGAAGGTTCCTGAGTTGACGAGTTACAGTTTTGACTTAAATCTATTTGAAAATCCATGGCAAGACCTGAAAATGGATGTCTAGAAATTATCAACAACCAAACTTGACAAAGCTTGACGAATTTAGAAAAGAATAATGGGCAAATGTAGCACAATCCAGGTGTGGCAAACTCTTAGAGACTCCCCCAGAAAGACTCACAGCTGTAATCACTTCCAAAGATGATGCTAACATGTATTGACTTAGGGGTGGAAATACTTATTTCAATGACATATTTATTGACAATGAAATGCTGCCCAAAAAAATCTGAAAACATGTTTTCACTTTGTCATTATGGGGTATTGTGTGTAGATGGTTGAGAAGAAAACATATATTTAATCCATTTTGAATTCTGGCTGTTACACAACAACATGTGGAATAAGTCAAGGGGTATGAATACTTTCTGAATGCTCTGTAGGTAGAGGTCAGATGTCACTGGAGGGCATCCTATGGTACGTACCAGGGTTATGGTCAATTCCAATTGTATGTAGAGAATTGAGGAATTGATTTGAATTTAAGAAAGTTTTTTTTCTAGCTTTCAAATAGGCACATTCTTCTCCTCTCCTCTGCAACTAATAACCAGGTCCTTAGAGAAAAATTAGTGCACTGTTTTCTGTTAATATACCTTGTTTTTTTACTCTTTAAACTACTCTCTCTCTCTCTCTCTCTCTCTCTCTCTCTCTCTCTCTCTCTCTCTCTCTCTCTCTCTCTCTCTCTCTCACACACCACACACACCACCACACCACCACCAACACACACCACAGCCCACACACACACACAACACACACACACACACACACACACCATTACACACAACACACAGCACACACACACACACAACGACACACCACAACACACACCACACCAAGCAACCCTCAGGGTTGTTTTTTGGAATAGGCCATCACAAACGTCAGGATGTCTGTGATGCCTCCGCATCGTTCGCCTTTACTCTGTTCTCACCAACTGATATTTTTGTTGTTACTTAATACCCCGGGCGGTTTCTTCCCCCATTCAGTTGCTCCCTCTCGAAGAACGATGCTGCTGTCCTCTGGTTGTTCATCTTGACGCCTGGTGACCAAAGGAGAGGGGCGGGGGAGGAGAGGTATAGAGAGAATGAGAGAGAGATATGGACAAAATGGTTGCAAAGAGAGAAGGGAGAGAGGATTTGGTTGAAGAACTCACAATCGATAACATTTCTAAATTTACAAACAGTAAACCCTCCCTCCCTCATCTTCCTCTGACATTTTCATCACAACAACCCTCTAATCTATCCCTTCCGTGAAGTTAATGAATCAACCAAGAATAAGAGAGAGAGAGAGAGTAAAAGAAGAGGAGCAGAGATGGAACAGGGGTTGTGGGGCTGGGAGAGAGAGAGAGAGAGAGAGAGAGAGAGAGAAGGAGAGGAGAGAAGAAGAGAGAGAGAGGAGAGGAGAGAGAGAGAGAGAGGAGAAAGGAGCAGAGAGAACACGAGACAGAGACAGAGAGAGACGAGAGAGTGAGAGAGAGAGAGAGAGAGAGAGAAGAGAGAGAGAGAAGAGAGAGAGAGAGAGAAGAGAGAGAGAGAGAGAGAGAAGAG
>NW_019944995.1:38554-49808 GCF_002910315.2 Salvelinus sp. IW2-2015
ACGGGGCAGCAGAACAGCGCAGCAGCAGCAGTAGTAGCAGAGCCCACAGGCACCATGTCCCCACTCCCCCTCAGCGCAGAATCCATTCTCTACCCTAAAGAGGCCAAAAATGACACGAGGAAAGCTTTTAAACAGAAACTACTAAAGGGGAGGCCAGAAACCCTTTTCGCAGACCTCTACAAAAACGGTGATGTGAGTAATCTCATCTTCCTCACTGACCAGCCAAATGCATGGCGGTCAGCAGTCTGCTCTCACTACCAAACCATAAAAAAAGAAAGAATCTGCAATGGGTGGAAGCTGAAAATCAAAGAGACAGACGACCCTGACAGCACCATGATAACAATCAACCTCTACAAGACTGGGACTGTCATGGTGCAAGGTAACATCAGGCTGTTTGAAACAGACTTTCAGACCATTAAGGAGAGAGCGGACAGAGAGAAGGACACCACCAGTGACATGCCCTCCCACAAGACAAACTCCACCAGCACCACCCTCACCCCTACTCTCCCCACCCAAAAAGGCACATCCAGCACCTCTCTTCCCACCATAGTGGAGGACACGCCCCAGGAGGAGAGCGACCCCCTCAGTGCAGAGCAGGCTCAGGCCCTCCTCACCACCATGGCTGCCATGAGGGATGAGTTCACCAAACTGGAGGGGGAGGTGGTCCTGCTCAGGGAGAGCGTGAGCAAGCAGCCAGGACAGGACAGGTGAGGACAGAGCAGGACAGCAGCCTTGCAACACAGCTGAAAGAGGTTCAGCAAGAGAGAGACAGACTCAAGAGAGAGCTGGCTGATCTAACAAAGGAGGTGAGAGAGCTCCAAAAAGACAGGCAGAGCAGCAATAAGGAGCTGACCACACTTAGAGAGGAGCTGCAGGAGAGAAAGAGAACAGAGGACAGGCTGCAGGAGCAGATAGATCACCACCCTATGACCTGCCCTCACACAGCAGAGGATCCCAGCTCAACCAGCCAGGCTTCCCCAGCCCTGGCTGCTGCACCCCTCCTCTTCAACCCACAGAACAGCCTCCCACTGGCAGTGGCACCGACACAGACCAGCCACACCCCAGCTCCAACACCCACCAGCCCACCCTCTGCCCCCCCACAGTCCAGAAGAAACACTGGCTGACATCGTCCTGTTGATGGACTCAAATGGGAAGTTTGTTCAGGAGAAGAAACTTTTCCCTAGACACAAAACGAGAAAGGTGTGGTGCCCAACAACGCAGAGTGCCATGGAGCTGCTTGATAAGGCCCATCTCGTGTCGCCAAGCTACATAATCATACATACCGGAAGCAACGACCTGCATGCTCAGCAGGAGAGGGTGGCGACTTCACTACGGGGAGTGATTGAGAAGGCCTCCGCAATCTTCCCCAACTCAAGAATCGTGGTGTCAACCCTTCTACAGAGGAAGGACTTCCACCGTGCCACAATCCAAAGAATAAACGCCAGCCTATCCCGGGACTGTGCCCTGCGACCCAATGTACACCTGGCCCACCATCCCACCCTCGATCTGGACTGTCTCTATGACCATGTTCACCTGTACAGGGAGACAGTCCCCATCCTTGCCAAGACTCTCAAGGACGTCACTTTAAACCGCAGCCCGATCTCTCCACCAGAAACAGCGGAGCAATCTCCACCCCGCCGAGATCATCGAGACAACACCCCGGACCAGCACCCTGGAATCCCCAGCCACGACCACAGCACCACCAACCTCAATGCCCACCACAGCCAGCGCAGCACAGACCAGCCCAGCTTCAGAGCCACCCAGACGAGGCCTCCCACCCCCCTGCCCCCCACCGCAGACCCACACTTGGAGGAGCCACAGCCCAGCAGGCAGAGCTACGCACAGGCTGTGAGAGGAGCAACTGGCCCAGCCCCCACCAACCAAATGAGTGACATTAAACACATGCTGAGTCTATTATGCTCACATGTGATAGGCCGAGGGTCATGGATGCTCACATGTGATAGGCCGAGGGTCATGGTAAGATGAGCACAAGAAATCCACCATCCTCACACTACATCCACCCAAGTGGCATGACACAAATTCTATCTTAAATGATAAACAAATCACATTTGCAAAATAAGAGTTTACTTTAATTGAACAAAAACTATTTTAATAGTTCTTGTTGGATTGTGAGTGTTTGTCTCATTTTGAAGGTAAAAAAATAAATAATAATGAAATCTTTTTACGTTGCATGTTGGAATTTACAAGGATTGAAGTCCTCTGCTTTTGGGCTAAAGAGCAGAAACCCAGACTTCCTGAAAGAAATTGATGATGTTGATATTGTAGTACTACAGGAAACATGGTGCAGAGGTGATGTTTCCACTGGCTGTCCACTAGGTTATAGGGAGATAATCATACCATCCACTAAATTAAAAGGAATCACACAGGGCAGAGACTCAGGGGGAATGCTAATATGGTATAAATCTCCAACTAATTAATTCAACGATTGATCAAAAACAGGAGAATTCTTTATCTGGGTTAAAAAATCAACAAGTAGGCTATCTTGACAGATAAAAACGTCTTCCTCTGTGCACATACATTTCCCCCAGAGTCACCCTACTTCAATGAAGAGAGTTTCTCCATTCTAGAGGGGGAGATTAGTCACTTTCAGGCCCAAGGCAACGTACTGGTCTGTGGAGACCTGAATGCTAGAACAGCAAGAAGAACAAGACGCTATTAACAGTCATGGGATAAACACCTACCAGGAAGCAACAACCTTCCCTCACACATACCCCACAGAAACAACTATGACAAAGTGAAAAAACTAAAAAACGGAGTACAGCTCCTGCAGCTATAGTTAAGAACCAATTGCTCTATATGGCAGGAAGTATGAGGTCCAATCTCTAAAAATGAATTCCCAAATGGCACAAACATCCAATCGAAATACTGCATGCAGAGTTTTGCAAGACTGTATTGCAAGTGCAAAGAAACCGTCCAAATACACAGTAGAGCAGAATTGGGCCCAATACCCCCTCATTAGCGATTAGAAAAAAAGACCCATCAAATTATACAACCATCTAAACAAGTGACCCCAAAACCTTCCATCACACAGCTCTACAAGTGTCAAGAGATGGAACAAGAGAAGAGTCCCCTCAGCCAGCTGGTTCTGAGGCTCAGTTCACCAACCCAAACCAACCCCATAGAGCCTCAGGACAGCACTCAAGAAAATCTGGCACAACCAAAATCATCACAAAACAAAAGAAAAATATATCACCGTATTGGAAAGACACCACAAAAATCTAAGCAAACTTTCAATGCTATTTGTCTCTAAACAGACAGTACATGGTGGCAGACTATCTGACCACTGTGACTGATAGAAAACTGAGGAAAACATTGACTAGGTACAGACTCAGTGAGCACAGTCTGGCTATAGACTGGTCGTCACAGACAAACCTGGCTGCCCAGAGAGGACAGTCTGGCTATAGAGACCGGTCGTCACAGACAAAACCTGGCTGCCCAGTGGGGACAGTCTGGCTATAGAGGACCCGTTCCACATTGTCTGTACCGTACCTTCGACTGTCCTGTATAATAGCCTGCCACATTGACTCTGTACCGGTACCTGTATCGTCCGCATCTGATGCCTCCACATTGACTCTGTACCTGGTACCCTCGTCTTGTAATAGCCTCCAATTGACTCTGTAGGTACCTCCTTATAGCAGCCTCCAGATGACTCTGTACGTGTACCCCTGTATATAGCCTCCAATTGACTCTGTATCTCCGTTTATTGTTTTGATCGGTACCGACGGTTGTATAGCCTCCACATTGACTCTGTACCGGTACCCTCCTGTATATAGCCTCCACATTGACTCTGTAACCGGTACCCCTTCCCCTGTATATAGCCTCCCACATTGACTCTGTACGGTACCTCGTGTATGCTTATATAGACTAGTACTGACTGTAATAGCCCATATCACACGCCCTGTATTTAGCCTCCACATTGACTCTGTACCGGTACCCCCCTGTATATAGCCTCCACATTGACTCTGTACCGCGGTACCCAGCTCTGCCCCTTATATAGCCTCCCAATTGACTCTGTACCGGTACCCTTACCCTGTATATAGCCTCCACATTGACTCTGTACCGGTACCCCCTGTATATAGCTCCACATTGACTCTGTACCGGTACCCCCCCTGTATATAGCCTCCACATTGACTCTGTACACCGGTATCGAGACACCCTGTATTTATAGCCTCCACACTGACTCTGTACCGGTACCCCCTGTATATAGCCTCCACATTGACTCTGTCCCGGTACCCCCTGTATATACAGCCTCCACACTGACATCTGTACCGGGTACCCCCTGTATATAGCCTCCAACTTGACTGTACCGGTACCCACCTGTATATAGCCTCCACATTGACTCTGTACTGGTCTACCCCTGTATATAGCCTCCACAATTGACTCTGTACCGGTACCCCCTGTATATAGCCTCCACACTGACTCTGTACCGGTACCCCTCACTGTATATAGCCTCACATTGCCTCTGTACTGGTACCCCTGTATATAGCCTCCACATTGACTCGTACCGGTACCCCTGATTAGCCTCCACACTGACTCTGTACCGTACCCCCTGTATTATGCCTCCACATTGACTCTGTACCGGTACCCCCTGTATATAGCCTCCACATTGACTCTGTACCGGTACCCCCTGTATATATCCTCGCTATTGTTATTTTACTGCTGCTCTATAAACATTTGTTTACTATATTTTTTATTTTAAATTTTTTACTTAACACGTTTTTTTTTCATAAACTGCGTTGTTTGTTATAAGTAAGCATTTCACTGTAAGGTGAATGTCCCTTTTTTTTAAACTGTTAGTGTCTTAAACGACGTGGTCGTTAAGACACTAACAGTTTACAGACGGTAGGCAATTAAGGTCACAGTATGATAACTTAGGACACTAAAGAGGCTTTCTACATACTCTGAAAACACCTGTTGTATTCGGCGCATGTGAAAAATACAATTTGATTTGATTTGACTTGTCAAACCCCGACCTGATCTGCTTGGTGGTTTTTTGCAAGCGTTTCCCAGAGGTCTTGCTATCTTGCACCTCTGGGTTTGGTACAATGATTAAGAAACTCTGTGAGACGACCCGCTGCATGCTGACGTGGGTTTATTTGGCAGACGTGGGTTATTTTGGCAGACGTGGGTTATTTTGGCAGACGTGGGTTATTTTTGGCAGACGTGGTTATTTTGCAGACGTGGGTTATTTTGGCAGACGTGGGTTATTTTGTTTTGAAAGCAGTGCGCTCACCAACAGAGAAAGTTGATATATTATTTAGGGTATTAAAGTCCAGGAAATTTAGCCCACCATATTCATAAGTGTTCATTACAACAGTTTTCTCTACTGTAATGGATACGGTTTCTCCACAGAAAGTTGCAAAAACATCTGGTCTATCTCTTTGCTTATTTTACCGTTAAGATAAACTCAGAAAAAATAAGAAATGTCCCTTTTTCAGGACCTGTCTTTCAAAGATAATTCGTAAAAATCCAAATAACTTCACAGATCTTCATTGTAAAGGTTTTAAACACTGTTTCCCGTGCTTGTTCAATGAACCATAAACAATGAATAAACATGCACCTGTGGAACGGTCGACACGAACAGCTTACAGACGGTGGGCAGTAAGGTCACAGTTATGAAAACTTAGGACACTAAAGAGGCCTTTCTACATACTCTGAAAAACACCAAAAGAAAGATGCCCAGGGTCCCTGCTCATCTGCGTGAATGTGCCTTAGGCATGCTGCAAGGAGGCATGACGACTGCAGATGTGGCCAGGGCAATAAATTGCAATATCCGTACTGTGAGACGCCTAAGACAGCGCTACAGGGAGACAGGACGGACAGCTGATCGTCCTCGCAGTGGCGACCACGTGTAACAACACATGCACAGGATCGGTACATCCGAACATCACACCTGCGGGACAGGTCCAGGATGGCAATAACATCTGCCCGGACTGTCCACAATAGGCTGAGAGAGGCTGGACTGAGGGCTTGTAGGCCTGGTTGTAAGGCAGGTCCTCACCAGACATCACCGGCAACAACGTCGCCTATGGGCACAAACCCACCGTCGCTGGACCAGACAGGACTGGCAAAAGTGCTCTTCTCTGACGAGTCGCGGTTTTGTCTCACCAGAGGTGATGGTCGGATTCGCGTTTGTATTCTTAGCAATGAACGTTACACCGAGGCCTGTACTCTGGAGCGGGATCGATTTGGTGGAGGGTCTGTCATGGTCTGGGGGCGGTGCGTCACAGCATCATCGGACTGAGCTTGTTGTCATTGCAGGCAATCTCAACGCTGTGCGTTACAGGGAAGACATCATCCTCCCTCATGTGGTACCCTTCCTGCAGGCTTATCCTGACATGACCCTCCAGCATGACAATGCCACCAGCCATACTGCTCGTTCTGTGCGTGATATCCTGCAAGACAGGAATGTCAGTGTTCTGCCATGGCCAGCGAAGAGCCCAATCTCAATCCCATTGAGCACGTCTGGGACCTGTTTGATCAGAGGGTGAGGGCCATGGCCATTCGCCCGGAAATGTACGGGAACATGCAGGTGCCTTGGTGGAAGAGTGGGGTAACATCTCACAGCAAGAACTGGCACATCAGGTGCAGTCCATGAGGAGGAGATGCACTGCAGTACTTAATGCAGCTGGTGGCCACACCAGATACTGACTGTTACTTTTGATTTTGACACCCCCTTTGTTCAGGGACACATTATTCAATTTCTGTTAGTCACATGTCTGTGGAACTTGTTCAGTTTATGTCTCAGTTGTTGAATCTTGTTATGTTCATACAAATATTTCCACATGTTAAATTTGCTGAAAATAAACGCAGTTGACAGTGAGAGGATGTTTCTTTTTTTGCTGAGTTTAAATCATTATTCAAAAAGGAGCTATTTAGCTTCCTGTAGGATGCTCTACCAAGAATAGTGTATCAGGGGTACATATTTTGTAATGGCCCTATGTTCTGTGAGGGGAGTAGTACAAATGTTTTTAGTAACACACTCACCATCAATACACTTTGATTTAAGCCAAAAATCTATTCTGGACTGTCTGGAATCTGTTTTGTTACTCCAAGTTAATGATCTGTCGGCCAGAAACCTCTCTCCATGTATCAGTAAGATCAATCTTTTCCATAAAAAGTATTAAGGCCAAATTCTGATTGGTTGGCCTACCTGGGGACCATCTATCAGATGAACTACAATATCTATTGTCATGTTAAAGTCCCCTCCTATTAATTATAACCAATTGGGACATTTAGATAACCAATGAGGTATATGTTTCTCTACAGATTCAAGCAACTCATCATTCTCATGTATAGCGTATTACAGGTAGATGTCCATTCCTCATCATGTCTTCTCTACTTTTGGTGGCCTTAAAACTTCATGTCTGTTTGCAATTATAATATTGACAAAGTTCCAGTGAAACTCTTTTATTTTCAACGGCAGGTTTTCTTGTCATGGTCCTTAATTTATAAACATATTTTTTTCTTCACACAGATATTATGTATGGAATAATCGGGATATATTATATAAAAATACTTCTTTGTTTTTAGAATATTGGTTCCGAAGTAATATCCTATTGGTGAGCCAACTGGTAAATGCAGAGGCTCTTTTACTCAGTTATAAGGAATTCGTATCACTTTACAAGATCCCTGTTACACCTAAAGATTTTGCAATTGTTTTAGATGCCATTCCCTCAGGTGTTGCTTTATTATTCAGGAACGTGTCAAGACCTGACCCTCAGAGCCTACCTTCCATTGACCCTGTTGACTCATCAGTAGTGAAAGATTCGTTTATATTTTGGTCCATTCAACAATATGAGCCTTGTTTCAGCAGAAATCTATACATTATGTCATGCCTTTTTGGAATGGTTTTATTGACAATATCTGTTGGGGAAAAGTTTGGCTGTTGCCACACACATACCTACTTATTAACAAAATTAAGGAAGTTTATTTTACAATTATTCATAAATATCATCATGCCAACCACTTTATGAAGAAGTTTAAGATAAAATATAAATTCAAATTGTACCTTTTGTATTGACCACACATAAACTGTGTTTTATGGCATTGTGTCTGTGGCAAGACATCAGTAGATTAATAACTGAACACATTTATGAAGATTTTACACTATAATGGAGAGATGTACTTCTTGGATTCATTACCTACGATAGAAATAAGTTGAAACACTTGTATGTAATTCATTTCATTATTCTTTTGGCCAAATTTGATATTCACAAATGTAAATTTACCAAACAAAACACCACATTTTCTTACCTTACCAAAATAAATGTAACTATATTTTAAGACAATCAAATACTCTAGCAACGAAAAAGCTGTTAGAATTATAAGTGTATGTACTGTATGTCCCTTAAGGTCTTTGTGTAATGTGACATTGTAACCTCTAGCCCAATTGTCCTTCGTATATTCTTTATATATAATTGTGTTCCCCCCCATGTACTTTTTGTATTGATTTGTTGTTAATACAAAAGAGAGAGAAGATGATATACTGTCGTCCCTAGTTACCACAGCCACAAAGTCAGAAGCCAACCCCCCTACTCAACCAATCAGTTAAGGGAGTGTGATGATGTGTAATGCAGGTTTACGGTTCGTGGGAAACGACCAATCAGATGAGGGAATGTGGTGACGTGTGTGCCGACCGGCTTGCAGGGGCAGACAAGAGACATGTAAACATGAGTTTGTCAAGATGGAGATAAACAATTTAATTACACACTTCTGGTAAAAAAAACGCTATTAATGACAATTCATACAGTAATAACTGGGAGCTTTTTTAAATATGAGGTTGGAAAATATTTAAGAAAATATGTGAGTATTCTTGCCAAGACGAGGAGAGCTGAAGAAGAAAGTGTAATTACAAATATCACCTGTCTTGTTCAAAAGCCTGTTGAAAGACTCTCAGAGGAGGACAAATCTGTTCTGTTTGAGCTACAACACAAGCTGGATGACATGTATAAACTGAAAGCAGAGGGAGCCTTTGTCAGATCTAGGAAGAAGTGGCTACAGGAAGATGAAGAAAATTCATCTTATTTTTTCAGGTTAGAAAAATACAAAAAAATAAAAAATACAATTCAACAATGAAATATTTATGGTCTCATCACAGATGATCCCAAATGAATCTCTAAATTTAGTTGTGACTTCTACAGGAATTTATATATGTGAAATCAATTGGGTAGGTTGTGAGTGAACAGTGTGATGACCCTATTGAAGAGATCATTTATTCTACTGAACACCTTAAAAAAAATAAGTCTCCTGGGACTGATGGTATATCTGCTGAGTTTTACACAACTTTTTCTCAACAGTTGGCCCCATTTCTGTTGTAGGTCTTTTTCTGAAAGCATTGAAAATAATGCTTTCCCTCCCAGTTTGACTCAAGGTCTGATTACATTAATACCTAAGCCCAAGAAAGACTTGCTTCTCCTCGATAATTGCCGTCCAATCTGTCTGCTCAATAACGACTACAAAATATTAGCCTCTATATTTGCAAAATGAATGAAGGTAGTATTAGACTCAGTTATAGAAGAGACACAATCTGACTTCATGAGGAATAGACATATCTAATAATATCTGACTGTTGTTAGACCTTATTGACTTTTCTGATCTAATCTTCGACTTTTATAAAGCCTTCGATACAGTGGAACATGAGCTTCTCCCTTGAGAAATTTGGTTTTGGGGAATTATTTTGTAGTGGCACTTCTCCTAGATTTGATTTGAAAAGAGGAATTAGGCAAGGCTGCCCAATTTTGCCTTACCTCTTCCTGCTTGCAACCCAACTTCTTACAAGTTCTGTTAAATCCAGCGATATAAAAGGGATCTCTATTGCTGACAGAGATATTAAAAGAGATCTCTATTGCTGACAGAGATATTAAAAGGGATCTCTATTGCTGACAGAGATATTANTAAAAGGGATCTCTATTGCTGACAGAGATATTAAAAGGGATCTCTATTGCTGACAGAGATATTAAAAGGGATCTCTATTACTGACAGAGATATTATCATAAGTCAGCTTGCAGATGACACCACCCTCTTTTTGAAAGACCAGATTCCTAGAGCAGTCGATTTTTTCCAAAGCATCTGGTCTAAACCTTAATAAGTGTAATTTGTTTGCTGTTAAAGACTGTGTGATACCCTCTATATGCAATATTCCAGTCAAGGAAAAAGTAGCGTACCTTGGGATTACAATTTCTAATGATCAACAGGAAAGATGCTCATTAAATGTCATACCTATTATTGAAAAACCAAAAAGAAGTTGAACCATTGGTTGCAGAGGGATTTATCCTTGAAAGGTCGAGTATTGCTTTCTAAAGCTGAAGGTATCGCCAGACTTACTTTTGCAGCCCAGTCCCTACAGGCTTTTCAACTTCATCTGGAAAAATCGTACACATTAAACTAGGACATCTGTCGTTATGAACACATATGAGTACGGGGGTCTCAATTTTTTAGATTTTATTTGAATAATACTTTTAAGATAAATTGGGCTAAACATTTTTGAAAGAAACCAACTTCCCTTTGGAATTTCATCCTTCATTATATCTTCTCCCGTTTTGGTGGCCTCAATTTTATGTTACTTTGTAACTATAACATTGCTAAGATTCCTACAAAATGATCTGCTTTTCATAGACACGTATTCGTAGCGTGATTGTTAATATATAAACATCATTTCCCCCCCGCATAGGTATTTCATTTGGAACAATAAGGATATTTTGTATAGAAACAAGTTTGTATTTTTTAAGAACCGGTTCAATAATCATGTCCTACTGGTGAGTCAACTTTTTAATGCAGAAGGATTGTTACTCAATGATGAGGATTTTTTTTATATCTCGTTACAAATATCCCTGTTACACCTAGAGAGTTCGCCATAGTCTTTGATGCTATTCCATCTGGAACTTTCATGTTGTTTAGAGGTGTAACCAGACCTCACCTTCTTGACCTACCCTCATTTGATCCAGTTGACTCACCAATAGGTGAGGTCCCTTCGAACAACAGATCTATACGTGCTTTATTTCAAAGGGATATTATATCCATTCCTTATGTCACAACTTACTAGAATACATTTGTCAGTAAATATCTGTTGGAAAAAAGTCTGTATTACCACACAAATACCTCAAATAACTCAAAGAAAACAATAAAGCGTAAAACGAAACGTGAAGCTAATGTAGTGCTCGCAGGCAACTATACATAGACAAGATCCCACAAAGCACAATGGGGAAATGGCTGCCTAAATATGATCCCCAAT
>NW_019944995.1:51055-55640 GCF_002910315.2 Salvelinus sp. IW2-2015
TCCGGACTGTGGCCCGTCGTTGGAGGTTCCGGACTGTGGTCCGTCGTAGGAGGTTCGAAACTGTGGCCCGTCGTAGGAGGTTCTGAACTGTGGCCTGTCGTTTGAGGTTCCGGACTGTGAAACATCGCCGGAAGCTCTGGACTGGGAACTGTCGCCGGAAGCTCTGGACTGGGTACTGTCGCCGGAAGCTCTGGACTGGGTACTGCAGCCGGAAGCTCTGGACTGGGAAATGTTGCCGGAAGCTCTGGACAGGGTACTGTCGCCGGAAGCCTGGTACGTGGGGCCGGCACTGGTGGAACCGGGCTGGTGACACGCACCTCAGGGTGAGTGCGGGGAGGAGGCACAGGACGTACTGGACTGTAGAGGCGCACTGGAGGTCTGGAGCGTAGAACTGGCACAACGCATCTGGACAAATGACCACCTTCGCACGGCAAGTGCTGGGAGCTGGCACAGGAATCACTGGGCTGTGAAGGCGCAATGGGGACACAGTACGTAGAGCCGGAGCAGGATGTACTGGACCCTGGAGGCGTACTGGAGACCAGGAGCGCTGAGCCGGCACAACCCGTCCTGGACAGATACCCACTTTAGCACGACAAGTGCGAGGAGCTGGCACAGAATGCACCGGGCTGTGGATGAGCACTGGAGACACAGTGCGTATCACCGCAAAACATGGTGCCTGACCGGTCATGACCAAAACATGGTGCCACAATCGGGAAACGGCTGCCTAAATATGATCCCCCATCACATTTATCCCTGTGTTTCCTGTCTCTCTGTGCCAGTGTATTTATCCCTGTGTTTCCTGTCTCTCTGTGCCAGTGTATTTATCCCTGTGTTTCCTGTCTCTCTGTACCAGTGTATTTATCCCCGTGTTTCCTGTCTCTCTGTGACAGTTTTTGTCTTGTATGTCCAAGCCTACCAGCGGTTTTTCCCGTTTTCCTGCTTTGCCTTTTCTCCTTTTTCTAGTCCTCCCGGTTTTGACCCTTGCCTGTTCTGGACTCTGTACCCACCTGCCTGACCATTCTGCCTGCCCTGACCTCGAGCCTGCCTGCCACTCTGTACCTCCTGGTCTCTGATCTGGTTATGACCTTTTGCCTGTCCAAGACCATTCTCTTGCCTATTCCTTTTGGATTTATCAAACATCTTAAACTCCAACCGTCTGCCTCCAATATCTGCATTTGGGTCTCGCCTAGTGTCATCATACACTGTTACTTTATTTGGCCCCTAGGCACTTACCAAAGTCATTTATTTATTTAACTTAACGTAGACTGCAGTCAACCTTTTTGGTATTTCGTAACAGTTTCCATCTCTGTACAAAGGCATGGTCTTACAGCTATGGAAGAAGGCAACACATTTAATAATAATAATTGAATGGACATACATGGAACTTCTCTAGACACTGAAATCTCTTTACAGTGTAAGAGGAAACTCACTACCTAAACCCCACTCTATACAGGGGAAACTCACTACCCAAACCCCACTCTATACAGGGGGAAACTCACTACCCAAAACCCCACTCTATACAGGGGGAAACTCACTACCCACCCCTGTATAGAGGGGGTTTGGGTAGTGAGTTCACCCCTGTATAAAGTGGCGTTTGGAGTCAGTGTACGTATAGAGTGTGAGTTAAGTCGTGGGTAGTCGTCCCCTGGTATAGAGTAGTTAGGCTGTGATTACCGATACTAGAGATGGGTGGTGAGTGCTACCCCTGATATAAGAGTGGGTTAGGGTGGTGAGTGACCCGTATAGGTGAGTTTTTAGGTGGTAGAGTTCCCCTGTGTGACTGGAGTTAGAGGTGCGTGAGGTTCTCCCTGTTTAGAGTGAGTGAGGGTGTGATGTTACCCCCTGTAATAGAGTGGGAGTCTAGCGGTGGTCCGCTTACCCCTGTATAGAGTGGGGTTTGGGTAGTGAGAGTACCCGATAAAGTGGAGTTTGGGTAGTGAGGTCTACTAGTATAGAGTGTGGTTAGTGGGTTAGTTTCCGACTATGAGTAGGGTTAGGGTGGTGAGTCTCCCCTGTAAGAGTGGGGTGGTGAGTTACCCCTGTATAGAGTGGTTAGGGGGTGAGTGCCCCCTGTAAGAGTGGAGGTTAGGGTGGTGCAGTTCCCTGTGTAGAGTGGAGTTAGGGTGGTGAGTTTCTCCCTGTTTAGAGTGGAGTTTAGGGTGTGAGTTCTCCCGTATAGAGTGGAGTTAGGTTGGTGAGTTCCCGCTGTATAGAGTGGAGTTTAGGGAGCAGTATTCTCCCGTTTTAGAGTGAGTTAGGGTGGTTGAGAAGAAGTTTCTCCCTGTTTAGAGTGACGTTAGGTTGTGAGTCTTCCCCACGGTAATACGTGGATTATGTTGGGTGAGTTTTCCCCCTGTATAGACTGGAGATCATGTTGGTGAGTTTCCCTGTAGTAGAAGGAGTTAGTTGCCTGTGAGTTACCCCTGCTTAAAGAGTGGTTCGTTTGTGACGTTTCCCTGATACTAGAGATGGGTTTGGGTGGTGATTCCCCCTGTAAGAGTGGGGTTGGGTAGATGAGTTTTCCCCCGGTAGCAGTGGGTGAAGTTACCCTGATTATTAGAAGTGCATAGTGCAGGTTTCCCCCTGTATAAGAGTGGGTTTGGGTAGTGATTTCCCCTGTCACTAGAGTGGGCGATTGGGTAGTAGTAGATTCGCCCTGGTAAGAGTGGGGTTTGGGTAGTGAGTTTCCCCCTGTAAAGAGTGGGGTTTGGTAGTGAGTTTCCTGTATAGAGTGGGTTTGGCTGTAGTCGTATTTCCCCCTGTATTAGAGTGGGAGTTGGGTAGTGAGTCTTCCCCGTGTATGGAGTGGGGGTTGGGTAGGAGTTCCCCTACGTATATGGAGTGGGGTTTGGTAGTTAGTATTCTCCTGTAAGAAGTGGGGTTTGGGTGAGTGAGTTTCCCCTGTATAGACGTGGGTTTGGGATAGCTGCAGTTTCCCCCTGTATAGGTGGGGTTTGGGTAGTGAGTTTCCCCTGTATTAGTGGTTTGTGTCTGAGTTTCCCCTGTATTAGGAGTGGGTTTTGGGAAGTGAAGTTTCCCCTTATAGAGTGGGTTTGGGTAGTGGAGTTTCCCCTGCTTATAGATGGGGTGTTGGTAGTGAGTTTCTCCACTGTATTGAGTGGGGTTTGGGTAGTGAGTTTCCCTGTATAGATGGGGTTTCCGTTGTGCTACGAATAGGAGTGGGGTTCGGGAGTATTTCCCCTGTTGAGTGGAGTTTGGTAGTGAGTTTACCCCTGTATAGAGATGGGGTTTGGTGTGTAGGTGAGTTTCCCCCTGTTAGAGTTGGGGTTTGGTAGTGAGTTTCCCCTGTATAGAGTGGGGTTTGCGGTTGAGTTTCCCCCTGTATTAGAGTGGGTTTGGCTAGTGAGTTCCCCGCTGCTGGGTTTGAGGTAGTGAGTTTCGAGTGGGGTTTGGGTAGTGAGTTTCCCTGTATAGAGTGCGGGTTTGCGTAGTGAGTTTCCCCCTGATATAGAGTGGGTTTGGGTGAGTGATTTCCCCTGTATTAGGTGGGTTGCGAGTAGTGAGTTTCCCCTGTATAGAGTGAGGGTGTGTAGGTTGGTGAGTTTCCCCTGATAGAGTGAGGTTGAGGTGGGAGCTTTCCCCCTGTAGAGAGTGGGTCTGGGTAGAGAGTTTCCCCCTGTATAGAAGTGGGGTTTTGGGTACGTGAGTTTCCCCTGTAGACGAGTGGAGGTTTGGTAGTTGAAGTTTCCCCCTGTATAGAGGTGGGTTTGGTAGTGAGTTTCCCCTGTATAGAGTGGCGGTTTGGGGTAGTGGTTCCCCCTGTATAGAGTGGTTTTAGTGAGTTTCCCCCTGTAATAGATGCGAGGTATTGGGTAGTGAGTTTCCCCCTGTATAAGTGGGTTTGGTGTTGAGTGATTCCCCCACGTAGAGTGGGTTTGGTAGTGGTTCGCCTGATATAGAGTGGGTTGGGAAGTGAGTTTCCCCCTGTATAGATGGTTTTTTGGTTAGTGTTTCCCCGTATAGAGTGGGTTTGGTATGAGTTTCCCCTGTATAGAGCTGGCGGTTATGGGTAGTTTGAGTTCCCCCTTAGAGAGATGGGTTTGGGATATGGCTTCCCCTGATAAGTGGGTATTAGGAGTGAGTTCCCCCTGTATTAGAGTGGGCGTGTTGGGCTTAGTGGATTTCCCCTGTCATAGAGTGCGTTTGGGTAGTGAAGTTTCCCCCTGTATAGAGTGAGGCGTTGGGTAGTGCAGTTTCCCCCTTATAGAGTGGGGTTTGGGTAGTGCGTTTCCCCTGATAGATGGGTTCGTATTGGTTCCCCCTGTAACTAGACGGGGTATTGGTAGGTGAGTTGCCCCTCTATGAGTGGGGTTGGGTAGTGAGTTCCCCCTGCTATAGAGTGGGTTTGGGTTAGTGAGTTTCCCCCGTCTATAGAGTGGGTATGGGTAGTGAGTTCTCCCCCTGTATAGAGTGGGGTATCTCGTATTGAGTTCCCCCTGTATAACTGGGGCTTTGAGTAGTAGAGTCTCCCCTGTATGAGCTGGGTTTGGGTAAGGGTTTCCCCATGATATTAGAGTGGGGTTTGGGTACTGAGTTCCCCCTGTCTAGCAGTGCGGGATTTTGA
>NW_019944996.1:0-11557 GCF_002910315.2 Salvelinus sp. IW2-2015
CCGCCATTTGGTTCTGCGCACTGATGGAATGTAACATAGTGTGTGTCCTTTGGGTACCTTCGAGGGCTGAGGTGTCCACATAGCTGCCTGTCTGCCCTTGCTCGCCCCACCCTTGGTTATAGTTGCCTCCCGAGTGGCGCAGATCTAAGGCACTGATCTCAGTGCAAGAGGCGTACCACAGTCCCTGGTTGAATCCAGGTTGTATCACATCCAGCCGTGATTGGGAGTCCAATAGGGCGGCGACAATTGGCCCAGCGTTGTCCGGGTTTGGCCGGGGTAGGTACGTCATTGGTAAATAAGACTTTGTTCTTAACCTGACTTGCCTAAGTTATAAAGGTTAAATTGAAAATAATATTATAAAAAATGTTGTCATCACAACAACAGCTTTACACAAAGCCTATGAGAACATGTTAAAACAAACACAATCTCAAGTGGGCCAAACACAGTCCTGAATGGATGCAGACCGACCCAGGGTTTCAATCCCGATCAGATATAATCATGAAAGAGTGCAGACATCCAGTTTGGGTTCCAGTGGGGATAGGGATTAACACTAATAAAGGCAGTTCAATTGCAAAAGACTGACTACATAACCTTCTCTAATACCATTATACAAGATATACTCAATGTCTGATCAAAATATCTTTAAAAACCTGTACTTTAATATAGTCAGTGTGCATGTATGTTTAATCCTCAATCCAGGAAGAACATCACTAAAGCCCTTTTGATCTATGAACTAGAAAAGCCTTTAACTTTAAAAATACTACAAGAGACACAGTGTTTCTGACCCATACAAACACACCACATATGAACACATACAGCACACACATAATGAAACACAGACACATATGAACACATATACACACACATATGAACACATAACACACACACACACACACACACATACACACATATACACACACACACATAAAAGCCAATTAACTCCTATGTTTTCCTACCACATTCTGGGAGGTCATCTCTAGTATTGGTAATTAATGGCTAGTCGTACAAGAGGAGGAATGCATTTCAGTGTTTTCTGGTTTTAACCACTATAAACTCTTCAATACAATGGGTCCACAGACAGTACAAGACAATACGTCTTAAGAAGCATCTGTCCTCGCGGTAATTCATCGATCAAATCAAATGAAGGCATCAATATCTGGCCAATCAATAACTCCTATAAGGAAAGATGGCAGTCTGAAACGTTAATCAATCAGTTTGCTGCTGTAGAATGGCGAACAGAAAAACGTTTCCCTGATCCATAGATTATCATACCAATATACATTTAATTGATGAGCCTAATAATTGATAGTGAAACGAATCATTTAATCAAGAGTATAAATGTGAAAAAGACTAACTGGCTGGACTGCTTTAAGGTTTGAATGACTGAGGCAAGAAACCGTACAACGGTTGTTTATGCCAAACATTTGGACTGCGTCAAGTCTGACCACAATGCATGCAGGCACGGTAACACGCAACGGGGGACACACACAGCTCCGATCTGCCAGAGGCCCAAAGGGGGTAGGGGGGTTGAATGAACTAATTGTACAGTACAGCTCAGCGAGAACAACAACATCAAAGAGAGAAAAGAGAAAGACAGAGGGGCGTTGGGGAAAGAAATGGGTATTGAAGGAGAGGGAGCAGCTGGTATTGAGAGAGGGGAGCAAGACTGGGTATGTGAGAGAGGGGAGCAGACTGGGGTATTGAAGAGAGGGGAGTAGACTGGGGTATTGAGAAGTTTTGGGGAGCAGACTGGGTTTTGAGAGAGGGGAGCAGTGGGTATTTAGAGAGCGGAGCAGACTGGGTTATTGAGAGAGGGGAGCAGACTGGGTATTTAGAAGAGGGGCAGAACTGGGTTTTTGAGAGAGGGGAGGCAGACTGGGTATATTTAGAGAGGGAGCAGACTGGGTATGAAGAAGAGGGGAGCAGACTGGGTATATTCTTTCTGTGTGAGCAGAGGGGAGTCGACTGGGTATTAGGAGATGAGTGGAAGAGACTGGGCTATTGAGAGAGGGGAGCAGACTGGGTATTGTGAGAGAGGGGAAGCCAGAACCTGGGTATTGAGAAGAGGGGGAGTAAAACTGGGTATTGAGAGAGGGGAGCAGACTGGGTTTTGAAAGAGAAGGGGAGCAGACTGGGTATTGAGAGAGGGAGCAAGACTGGGTAATTGAGAGAGGGTAGAAGACCTGGGTAATTGAGACGTGGAACAGACCTGGGTTATTGAGAGAGCGAGCAGAAGTGGGTATGAGAGAAGGAGCAGACTGGGGTATTGAGAGAGGGGAGCACACTGGGTTTGAGAGAGCGGGAGCAGACTGGGTATTGAGAGAAGGGAGCAGATCGGTATTGAGAGAGGGGAGCAGACTGGGTAATTGATAGAGCGACCAGGTGGTATTGAGAGAGGAGCAGACTGGGTATTGAGAGAGCGGCAGCAGACTGGGTTTTGAGAGAGGGAAGCAGCTGGGTATTGAGAGCGGAAGGAGACTGGGTATTGAGAGAAGGGACGCCAGACTGGGTATTGAGAGAGGGGAGGCAGACTGGGGTATTGGAGAGGGGAGCAGACTGGGTATTGAGAGAGGGGAGCAGACTGATTTTTGAGAGAGGGGAGCAGACTGGGTATTGAGAGAGGGAGCAGACTGGGTATTGAGAGAGGGGAGGCACCTGGGGTATTGAAGAGGGGAGCAGACTGGGTTTGAGAGAGGGGGAGCAGACTGGGTATTGAGAGAGGGGAGAGGCAAGACTGGGTTTTGAGAGAGGGGAGCAGACTGGGTAATTGAGAGAGGGGAGCAGACTGGTATTGAGAGAGGGGAGCAGAGTGGGTATTGAGAGAGGGAGCAGACTGGTAATTGATAGAGCGAGCAGACCTGGGTATTGAGAGAAGCGAGCAGACTGGGTATTGAGAGAGGGGAGCAGACTGGTTATTTGAGAGAGGGAAGCAGACTGGTAATTGGAGAGAGGGAAGCAGACTGGGTATTGAGGAAGGGAGCAGACTGGGTATTGGGAGAGAGTGGAGCAGACTGGGTATTTGAGAAGAGTGGAGCTAGACTGGGTATTGAGAGAGTGGAGCCAGACTGGGTATTGAGAGAGGCGAGCAGAGTGGGTATTGAAAGAGGGAGCAGACTGGGTAATTGGAGAGAGGGGAGGCAGACTGGGTATTGAAGAGAGCGAGCAAGAGTGGGTATTGAGAGAGGGAGCAGACTGGGTATGAGAGAGCGAGGGGCACACCTGGGTATTGAGAGAGGGGAGCAGACTGGTTAATTGAAGAAGAGTGGAGCAGACTGGGTATTGAGAGACGAGCAAGAGTGGGTAAATTGAGAGGTGGAGCAAGACTGGATTGAGAGAGTGGAGCAGAACTGCGGTATTGAGAGAGTGGGAGCAAGACTGGGTATTGAGAAGAGTGGAGCAGACTGGGTATTGAGAGAGGGAGAGCAGACTGGGGTATTTGAGAGAGCGAGCAGAACCTGGGTATTTGAGAGAGTGGAGCAGACTTGGCTATTGAGAGAGTGGAGGAGCAGACTGGGTATGAGAGAGTGGGAGCAGAACTGGGTATGAGAGAGGGGAGCAGACTGGGTATTTGAGATGAGTGAGCAGACTGGGTATTGAGAGAGGGAGCCAGAGTGGGTATTGAGATGAGGGAGCAGACTGGGTATTGAGAGAGGGGAGCAGGACTGGGTATTGAGAGAGGTTTTAGCAGACTAAGGTATTGGAGAGAGGGAGCAGACTGGGTATGAGAGAGGAGCAGACTGGAGTAATTGGAGAGAGGGGGCAGACTGGGTATTGAGAGAGG
Organism: Salvelinus sp. IW2-2015; assembly: GCF_002910315.2. NCBI lineage: Eukaryota > Metazoa > Chordata > Actinopteri > Salmoniformes > Salmonidae > Salvelinus > Salvelinus sp. IW2-2015. The sequence goes on from NW_019944996.1 coordinate 3,782, forward strand.
GAGCAGACTGGGTAAATTGAGAGAGCGGAGAGATGGGTATTAGAGAGGGAGCAGGACTGGTTATTGAGAGAGTGGAGCAAGACTGGGTATTGAGAGAGTGGAGCAGAAACTGGGGTATTGAGAGAGTGGAAGCAGGACTGGGGTATTGAGAAGAGGGGAGCAGACTGGGTATATGAGAAGAGTGGAGCCAGGACTGGGTATTGAGGAGAGGGGAGCCAGAACTGGGTTATTGAAGAGAGTGGAGTTGACTTGGGTATTAGAGAGGGAGCAGAGGGGTATTGAGAGAGAGGGAGCAGAGTGGGTATTGAGAGAGTGGAGCAGACTTGGGTAATTGAGAGAGGGGAGCAGAGTAGGGTATTGAGAGGGGACAGAGTGGGTATTGAGAGAGGGGAAGCAGGTGGGGTATTGAGAGAGTGGAGCAGGGACCTGGGTATTGAGAGGAGGGCTGAGCAAGTGGGTATTTGAAAGAGGGGGAGCAGAGTGGGTAATTGCAAAGAGAAAAACAATTTGAGAGAGATATTATGAGGAGAGTAAAAGTTCGATTGAGAGAGAAAGAGAGAGAGGTGGTATTAAAAAATATGTAAAGAAAAGAGAGAGAGGAGTCTTTTCAGACAGAGGAAGAAGAGAAGAGGGATTGTTGTTTATATTATTGTTTGGATTTAGAGTGTGTTTTGTTGATTCATTTGTCCGATGTTATGTGTTTGTCTCATTGAAGGAGCGGGTGGGGTAGCGGGGCGACCAGACAATGAAGGGCTGTGGTGTCATCTGCTGAACGGGTCAGGGTGTGTGTGTGTGTGGGTGTTTTTTTTGTGTTGTATGTTGGCTGCTCTTCAGTATCAGGTGTCCTGAGAGGACAATGGTCCATCGTTGTATGGAAGGAAGATTGTATAGAGGTCCTGTGAAAGTAGGGGACGGAGTAGGGGGAGAAAAAAGGAGATAAAAGAAAGACAGAGCAGGTGGTATGACTCCACTAGCCATCAAATCAAAGAAACAAAGCAACAGTGGTCGAAAGAGAGAGAGAGACAGAGTACCAGAAGAACAGAGACAGAGACAGGACAGAAGACAGAGACAAGAGACAGGAACAGAGACAGAGACAGAGAACAGAGACAGAGACAAGGACAGAGACAGAGCAGAGCAGAGAACCAGAGGGAATTGTCTGCAGCCAACCAACCTGCACATGTCCGTCATTAATCTCCCAAAGTACGCATTTGGAAAATATATACATTGTTTGTCATGCCATAAAGAACATTTAATTGAATTGAATTGATAAAGAGATAAGGAGAGAAATAGAGAGAGAGAGAGAGAGAGAGAGAGAGGACTACAAATTCCATCTAGACCACCATTGCCCTAGAGCACAACAAAAAAACGAATATATACAGTTGAAGTCGGAAGTTTTACATATACTTAGGTTAGGTAGTCATTTAAAACGTGTTTTTCAAACCACTCCACAAATTTCTTGATAACCTCTTGACAAAACTTACAGGGGGTGCTGTTTCACTTTCGACATTTTGCTTTCCCAAATTAAACTGGCCTCGTACTCAAATTTCTTGCTCGTACACAATATGGCCATATTATTATTACTATTGGATAGAAAACAATCTCTAGTTTCTAAAACCGTTTGATTATGGTCTGTTGGTGAAACGAACTCGTTCTGCAGCGGAAAATCATGACCAGGTAACTGCGAAGTCTAAAACGATGCTCTGTTTGAGATTCAGTTTAAAAACTCTGTATGTGTCCTATGGGTCGCATGAACTGCACCCGCCCCCCTTTTCCCCTTTGGAATGTCAGTAACCAATTGAGAATATGGAAAATGGAGTGGCTACGTAGAATCTCAGAGGCTTATAAAGCTCCGGAACGGAGGGACCTCTCTTTTTGTCGTTCGTTCATGACGCGAAGCAAAGACCTCAGGATATAAAATTTTGGAACGCTCGTTATCGGCCTGAAGATATATCCGTTCTGGTAATTTAAAATTCGATATAGGTGTTAGAAACATCATTAACGAAGTTATTTTAAACCGAGTTATATCAAGTTTAATGCGAGTATATTGCTATTTTCGGATTCCTTAGTATTTTGCATTTTGAGGATTGGGCATTGTCTGCTCCCACATGGCTATTGTTAGCTCTAATTCGAAGTTGAAGAACGACGTTTTACAACCAAGCCAACGATTCTTTTGGACAAAAGGACATCTTGCCCAAGATTCTGATGGAAGCTCGTCCAAAAAGTTAAGAGCTATTATGATGTTATTTACCGTCATTTATGTGGGAAATTGTAAAGTGTTTTGGTTCGGCCATTTTTGCAGGCACTGGTCTGGCTGTAAACGCACACTGTATGTCTAGTAACGTTAATTTAAAAAATCTAACAACAGCGAGTTGCATTAAGAACTAATTTTCTTTCATTAGCTGTCCAACCTGTAATTTTTTTAGTCAAGTTTATGAATAGTTTTCGATTTAGAAATAGGTGCTTCACCAAGATGGGCGCCGGACAGTTTGCTCTAAAGTTTTGGACAGCTATTCTCATTGTATAATCACGATTGTGCCGCTAATATTGCACATTTCGAACAAACTCTGTATGCAATTGTGTAATATGATGTTATAGAGGACTGTCATCTGAGAATTCTGAGAAGGTTAGTAAAAAATTAATATCTTTTTGGTGACTTACTAATCGCTTGTTTTTGCTTTGATTCAATGCTGTTTGTGCTTTTGCTATTGTGGTAAGCTAATGTATCGTTTATATTGTGGTTTTCGCTGTTAAAACACATTTAGAAAATCTGAAATATTGTCTTGGATCACAAGATCTGGTCTTTCAATGCTGTAACGCTGTGTATTTTTAAGAAAATGTTTTTAAATGATGAGTAATTAGGTATTACAACATTTGTCTTCTGTAGTTATTCTAGTCGGCTTTGGTGATTTTTGTGATAGTGCTGCAAGGTAAACTATGCAGAATTATACCTGAAATATGCACATTTTCTAAAACAAAACATATGCTATACAATAAATATGTTTATCAAGATGTCTCTGATGAAAGTTTTTTCTTGGTTAAGTGGCTATATATATCTTTATTTAGTCGAATTAGTGATAGCTATGATGGAGTAAAAAATCTGGTGGAGTAAAAAATGATGTCTTTTGCTAACTGTGGTTAGTATAATAGATTTTTACATATTGTGTCTTCCCTGTTAAAACATTTTTTACAAAATCAGAAATGATGGCTGGATTCACAAGATGTTGGTATCTTTCATCTTGGTGTCCTTGGACTTGTGATTTAAATGAATATTTAAGATGCTAGTAATTTTACTTGTGACGCTTATGCTAGGCTATGCTAGTCAGCTTTTTTACTGTGGGGGTGCTTGCCTTATAGTTTTGGCAATCCAGTTAGGACATCTTACTTTGTTACATGACACAAAGTAATTGTTCCCAACAATTGTTACAAACAGATTATTTCACTTATAATTCACTGTGTATCAACAATTCAGTGGGTCAGAAGTTTACATACACTACGTTGACTGTGCCTTTTAAACAGCTTGGAAATTCCAGAAAATTATGGTCCATGACTTTAAAAGCTTCTGATAGGCTAATTTGACATTCATGTTGGGAGTCAACTGGAGGTATACCTGTGGAGTATTTCAAGACTTACCTTCCACTCAGTGACCTCCTACTTGACATAATGAGAAAATCAAAGAAGTATCAGCCAAGACCTCAGAAAAAAATGTAGACCCTTCCAGCACGTCCTGGTTCATCTTTGGAGGCAATTTCCAAACTCCTGGAAGGTACCCACGTTCATCTGTACCAAAGAACAATAGTACGCAAGTATAAACACCACTGGGACCACGCAAGCCTGTCGTAACCGCTCAGGAGAAGACGCATTCTGTCTCCTAGAGATGACGTTCTTTTGTGCGAAAAGTGCAAATCAATCCCAGACCCAACAGCAAAGGACACTTGTGAAGATGCTGGAGGAAAAGGTACAAAAGTAATCTATATTCCACAGTAAAACGAGTCCCTATATATCGGACAGTAATCCTGAAAGGCCGCTCAGCAAGGGAAAGAAGCCCTGCTTCGAAACCGCCCATAAAAAAATCCCGAATAACGGTTTACTAACTGCACATGGGAACAAAGATCGTACTTTTTGGAGAAATGTCCTCTGATCTGATGAAACAAAAATAGAACTGTTTGGCCATAATGACCATCGTTATGTTTGGAGGAAAAACGGAGAGCCTTGCAAGCCAAAGAACACCATCCCAACCGTGAAGCACGGGGGTGGCAGCATCATGTTGTGGGGGTGCCTTGCTGCAGGAGGGACTGGTGCACTTCACAAAATAGATGGCATCATGAGAAAGAAAAATATGTGGATATATTGAAGCAACATCTCAAGACATCAGCAAGACATCAGTCCGGAAGTTAAAGCTTGGTCGCAAATGGGTCTTCCAAATGGACAATGACCCCAAGCATACTTCCAAAGTAGGGGCAAAATGGTTTAATGACAATAAAGTCAAGGTATTGGAGTGGACATCACAAAGCCCTGACCTCAATCCCATAGAAAATGTGTGGGTAGAACTGAAAAAAGTGTGTGTGAGCAAGGAGTCCTACAAACCTGACTCAGTTACACCAGCTCTGTCAGGAGGAATGGGCCAAAATTCACCCAACTTATTGTGGGAAGCTTGTGGAAGGCTACCCGAAACGTTTGACCCAAGTTAAACAATTTAAAGGCAATGCTACCAAATACTAATTGAGTGTATGTAAACTTCTGACCCAATGGGAATGTGATGAAAGAAACATAAGCTGAAATAAATCATTCTCTCTACTATTATTCTGACATTTCACATTCTTAAAATAAAGTGGTGATCCTAACTGACCTAAGACAGGGATTTTTTACTAGGATTAAATGTCAGGAATTGTGAAAAATTTAGTTTAAATGTATTTGGCTAAGGCGTATGTAAACTTCCGACTTCAACTGTACCTCATTCTAAACAACAGCTCTACAGGTAACTTCCACAAAGCTGTGAACGATCTGAGAGACAAGGCAAGAAGGGCCTTCTATGCCATCAAAAGGAACATGAAATTCGACATACCATTTAGGAGCGCGCTAAAAATACTTGAATCAGTTATAGAACCCATTGTCATTGATGGTTGTGTGGTCTGGGGTCCGCTCAACAACCAAGAATTCACAAAATAGGACTAGCACCAAATTGAGACTCTGCATGCAGAATTCTGCAAAACATATCCGTAAAACACCAAATAATGCATGCAGAGCAGAATTAGGCCGATACCCACTAATTATCAAAATCCAGAAAAGAACCGTTCAATTCTACAACCACCTAAAAGGAAGCAATTCCCAAACCTTCCATAACCAAGCAATCACCTACAGAGAAATTAACCTGGAGAAGAGTCCCATAAGCAGCTGGTCCTGGGGCTCTGTTCACAAACACAAAAAGACCCCACAGAGACCCAGGACAGCAACACAATTAGACCCAACCAAATCATGAGAAAACAAAAAGATAATTACTTGACACATTGGAAAGAATTTACAAAAAAACTGAGCAAACTAGAATGCTATTTGGCCCTAAACAGAGAGTACACAGTGACAGAATACCTGACAACTGTGACTGACCCAAAATGTACAGACTCAGTGATCATAGCCTTGCTATTGAGAAAGGCCGCCAAAGGCAGACCTGGCTCTCAAGAAAAGACAGGCTAAGTGCACACTGCCCACAAAATGAGGTGGAAACTGAGCTGCACTTCCTAACTTCCTGCCAAATGTATGACCATATTAGAGAGACATATTTCCCTCAGATTACACAGACCCACAAAGAATTAGAAAACAAATCCAATTTTGATAAACTCTCATATCTATTGGGTGAAAAACCACAGTGTGCAATCACAGCAGGAAGATTCGTGTCCCGTTGCCACAAGAAAAGAGCAACCAGTGAAGAACAAACACCATTGTAAATACAACCCACATGTATGTTTATTTATTTTCCCTTTTGTACTTTAACTATTTGCACATGATGACAACACTGTATATAAACATAATATGACTTTTGAAATGTCTTTATTCTTTTGGAACTTTTGTGAGTGTAATGTTTACTATTCATTTTTAATGTTAATTTCACTTTTGTTTATTATCTACTTCACTTGCTTAGTCAATGTAAACATATGTTTCCCATGCCAATAAAGCCCCTTAAATTGAAATTGAAATTGAGAGATTGTGTAGAGGCAGACAGACCAGAAGAGGCCCGACGTGGCCTAGCTCAAGATGCCCCTACATCCACCTTCATTCTCCCCACAAAAGAGTCTCCACACTGGGAGGGAGAAACCACTGTACACCCTCCCTCCCCAACACTCCCCATCCACATCCACACAAACACAAAAGGGACTAACACGGAGCAGCCAAACAGGTGCCGTTTTGCCCGGAGGTTGCGGAGAACAGAGAGGGTTTGGCCACTTGGTGCGTTGCGAGGCCGCTTGAGAGGGCTTTTGGGGGTTGTCATGGAGACAGGGCTAAAAGAACATAACGCTTGTTTTTGGAAGAAGAGATGAGCAGAGAGAGGAGGAGAGAGAGGAGAATAGGAGAGAGAGGAAAAGAGGAGAGAGAGGAGAAAGAGGAGAAAGGGAAAACGTTCTATTAGTTCTGCAGAAAATGGCTGCAGGTTTGACTCTCATCCTTTCAACTCCACTATTCTTTCTCCTCTCCTCTCCTCTCCTTCGTTTGCTTACACTGTGTTCTCCTCACAAAACCAACAGTGCCTCTAAGGTTAAACAAACAAACCGAAAAACAACCTTACTGGTGAATACCCCAGGTGGTGTGGGTTGCTAATCCTAATCACTTATGGAAAAGAGAGAGAGAGTTAGCAAATAGGCTGTCAAATACTAAATGCGAAAATATGAATCACAGAGGAAAAAACACAACATGGATTGCCGTAGGCCTACTTCAGAATCTCAATGCTAAATGCTAATAGCATTCATCAGAGAGAAGAACACTGAAATGGATTGCTGTTCTTCAGATTCTCACTGTTAAATGAAAATCACTAATAGCACTTATGTTAATAGTGAGAAAGAACACAAACATGAATTGCTCATTCCCAATGCTAATAGCATTTATGCTAATAGCATTCAACAGAGCGAGAAAACACGTGAATGGATTGTCGTAGGCCTCTATCAGATTCTCAATGCTAAGCATTTAGCATTTATCAAAAAGCAAGATTCGCTTACACAAATGAATATGTAAGTGCATCATAAAATGGCTTCTTTTCAAGAAGAGCATATAACATCTCTCAGAGGGAGACAAAGCAATGTTCCCTGAACTCAAGGCCCTAAGTGATGGTGCAACCGCCCGCCTGCAGATGTGCCAATATTGGAAATCGTCACCTTGTCTCATGGGGACCGGTGACATCACCAAAGGACCTTTAATAACCCTTAACAACCCTTCACAGTGTCTGGGGAGAGAAGGTGAACGAGGTCTCCGGGAGAGGCAGGAGTGACCAGGTTCGATTGGCGATGATTGCGCAACAGGTGAGCAACATGTTGGCAACATCACAAAGGCTGTTGAGTGCTGGTAAGTGAGTTGTTGCCATGGTGTTCTATTTGGAGAAAGCCAGAGCTCTGATTGGTTCTGTGTGTGGGTAAAGACTGTTTATCAGAGTATATGCTGTTACCGCTGGAGAAGGCGTTGTTGATGGAGTGTGTGTGTACGTGTTCTCTTCAAACATACAGGCAACCACAGGCCTACTATATAATACTTTGTGTGTGTGTGTTGTGTGTGTGTCTGTGTGTGTGTGTGTGTGTG
>NW_019944996.1:12262-23114 GCF_002910315.2 Salvelinus sp. IW2-2015
AGATATTTAATGAGCCCTACATTGAAGATATTTAATGAGCACTACATTGAAGATATTTAATGAGCCCTACATTGAAGATATTTAATGAGCCCTACGTTGAAGATATTTAATGAGCCCAAGCCAAAAAAAAAGGCCAAATGATTGTGCCGTAGATGTAGCTATGCTCCCTGGGTAAATGAATGAAACTAGCTCCAGTAGGCTAATCTTTTTCAGTGTGATCTGTATTACTGCACTGTATTGTATTGTATTGTACTGTATTATATGGACTGGAATCTTTCAAACCATGATAAAGCAGGGAGAGAACATGCGATTCTGGTGCAGCACACACGGCAAACAAAGTTCGGCTAGCGAATTTGATTTTCATTTTGAAATATAATAGGGACAATTTGTATAATTAGTAGGCTGATTCAAATATACCTTTTATAATATTTCCTCTAATGTTATTAGTCTACCTCCTCTTTCTCTCTCTATTGTTGCTTCAGTCCTTCCTCGCTTTCAACAGTTAAATGAAATAAGTTTTGTTGTCCTTATCTTCATCATTCCAATGACATTGTTGAATTATATAGGACTAGAATTAGATGCAGAATGCTTTCACTTCTCTTCACAATGATGTAATGGTTATGGGTCTGAATAAATAACTGCTATAACCTACAGCCAATGTGCATTTGCTCTTCTTTCAAACTACCTGTGAGTTCTATTGGCTGAGCATATTTAACATTCAACAAAGAGCTTGCATCCCTCTTCCAATAGTCTATTGGTATAAGAAATGACAAAAAACATAATGTCTAGCAAGATATCATAGTGTAGCTTTTCCTGCATGGGACTCCAAGAGCTAAGGAGACTTTTTTAAGGAGAGAGTCCAGCTGAGCACAGGTGTGTGTGTATTGCGCAAGAGACAAAGGCTGTAAATTAGAAGCTTATTATGCATAATCCATTATTAATTAACTAAATTTACATTACATTTACATTTAAGTCATTTAGCAGACGCTCTTATCCAGAGCGACTTACAAATTGGTGCATTCACCTTATGATATCCAGTGAACAACACTTTACAATAGTGCATCTAACTCTTTTAAGGGGGGGGTTTAGAAGGATTACTTTATCCTATCCTAGGTATTCCTTAAAGAGTGTGGTTTCAGGTGTCTCCGGAAGTGGTGATTGACTCCGCTGACCTGGCGTCGTGAGGAGTTGTTCCACCATTGGGTGCCAGAGCAGCGAACAGTTTTGACTGCGCTGAGCGGAACTGTACTTCCTCAGAGTAGGAGGCGAGCAGGCCAGAGTGGATGAACGCAGTGCCCTTGTTTTGGGTGTAGGCCTGAATCAGAGCCTGAAGGTCACGGAGGTGCCGTTCCCCTCACAGCTCCGTAGGCAAGCACCATGGTCTTGTAGCGGATGCGAGCTTCAACAGGAAGCCAGTGGAGAGATATAAGTAAATGTATGTATAAGTAAATGTATAAATGTAAATATAAGGCTAATACTGCATTGAATGTATTACCTGAATGAGGTAGGGTAGAACATCTACAGTTGAAGTCGGAAGTTTACATACACCTTAGCCAAATACATTTAAACTCAGTTAATCACAATTCCTGACATTTAATCCAAGTACAAATTCCCTGTCTTAGGTCAGTTAGGATCACCACTTTATTTTAAGAATGTAAAATGTCCGAATAATAGTAGTAGTAATAGTAATAGCAGAATGATTTATTTAAGCTTTTATTTCTTTCACCACATTCCCAGTGGGTCAGAATGTCACGGCTGTTGAAGGAGGAGGACCAAGGTGCAGCGTGGTCAGCATACATTTTCTTTATTTAAGAATGACGCCGACAAAAAACAATAAACCATACAAAAACAAACCGTGAAGCTCAAAGCCTATGTGCCCTAAACAAAGTCAAAGAACGGTGGGAAAAAGCTACCTAAGAATGGTTCCCAATCAGAGACAGCGATAGACAGCTGTCCCTGATTGAGAACCATACCCGGCCAAAACATAGAAATAGAAAATCATAGAAACACAAAACATAGAATGCCCACCCCAACTCACGCCCTGACCAAACCAAAATAGAGACATAAAAAGGATCTCTAAGGTCAGGGTGTGACACAGAAGTTTACATACACTCAATTAGTATTTGGTAGCATTGCCTTTAAATTGTTTAACTTGGGTCCAACGTTTCGGGTAGCCTTCCACAAGCTTCCCACAATAAGTTGGGTGAATTTGGGCCATTCCTCCTGACAGAGCTGGTGTAACTGAGTCAGGTTTGTAGGCGTCCTTGCTCGCAAACGCTTTTTCAGTTCTGCCCACAAATATTCTATAGGATTGAGGTCAGGGCTTTGTGATGGCCACTCCAATACCTTGACTTTGTTGTCCTTAAAACTTCTTAAGGCTAGGGGTTCCGCCTCGACAACATCCACTGAAAAGGCAGAGTGCAAAATTCACCAAATTAAAGCTTAACTTCTTGTTAATCTACCCATCGTGTCTGATTTCAAAAAGGCCGTACAGCGAAAGCACACCATATGATTATGTTAGGTCAGAGCCTAGTCACAAAAAACATACAGCCATTTTCCAGCCAAAGAGAGGAGTCACAAAAAGCAGAAATAGAGATAAAATTAATCACTAACCTTTGATGATCTTCATCAGATGGTACTCATAGGACTGCATGTTACACAATACATGTATGTTTTGTTCAATAAAGTTCATATTTATATCCAAAAATCTCAGTTTACATTGGCGCGTTATGTTCAGCAATGTTGTGCCTCGAAAACATCCGCCGAATTTGCATTGAGCCACATCAATTTACAGAAATACTATCATAAACTTTGATTAAAAAGAATACAAGTGTTTTGCACAGAATTAAAGAGATACTTCTCCTTAATGCAACCGCTGTGTCAGATTTCAAAAAAGCTTTGCGGAAAAAGCACACCATGCAATAATCTGAGTACGGCGCTCAGACACAAAAACAAGCCATACAGATACCCGCCATGTTGTGGAGTCAGTAAAAGTCAGAAATAGCGTTATAAATATTCACTTACCTTTGATGATCTTCATCAGAATGCACTCCCAGGAATCCCAGTTCCACAATAAATGTTTGTTTTGTTCGATAAAGTCCATAATCTATGTCCAAATACCTACTTTTTGTTAGCGCGTTTAGTTCACAAATCCAAACTCAGCGGGCAAGTCCAGGCGAAAGTTCAGACGAAAAGTGCAAAAAGTTATATTACAGTTCGTAGAAACATGTCAAAGATGTATAGAATACATTTTTTGGATGTTTTTAACATACATCTTCAATAATGTTTCAACCGGACAATTCCTTTGTCTTTAGAAATGCAATGTAACGCAGGTCGCTCTCACAGCCACGCACGTGACCAGCTCATGGCCTTCTGCCAGACTCCTTAGTCAAACAGCTCTTATTCTCTCCCACTTCACAGTAGAAGCCTGAAACAAGGTTCTACAGACTGTTGACATCTAGTGGAAGCCTTAGGAAGTGCAATATAAGTTGAAACACCACAAACCTCAGATTTCCCACTTCCTGGTTGGATTTTTCTCAGGTTTTCACCTGCCATATGAGTTCTGTTATACTCACAGACATCGTTCAAACAGTTTTAGAAACTTCAGTGTTTTCTATCCAAATCTACTAATAATATGCATGTATTAGCTTCCGGGCCTGAGTAGCAGGAAGTTTACTCTGGGCGCGCTTTTCATCTGAACGTGAAATAGCTGCCCCCTATCCCAAACAGGTTATTAAGCCATTTTGCCACAACTTTGGAAGTATGCTTGGGGTCATTGTCCATTTGGAAGACCCATTTGCGACCAAGCTTTAACTTCTTGACTGATGTCTTGAGATGTTGCTTCAATATATCCACATAATTTTCCTTTCTCATGGTGCCATCTATTTTGTGAAGTGCACCAGGCCTTCCTGCAGTAAAGCACCCCCACAACATGATGCTGCCACCCCCATGCTTCATGGTTGGGATGGTGTTCTTTGGCTTGCAAGCCTCCCCCTTTTTCCTCCAAACAAAACGATGGTCATTATGGCAAAACAGTTCTATTTTTGTTTCATCAGATCAGAGGACATTTCTCCAAAAAGTACGATCTTTGTCCGCATGTGCAGTTGCAAACCGTAGTCTGGCTTTTTTTTATGGTGGTTTTGGAGCAGTGGCTTCTTCCTTAAGTTTAAGTTTATTGTTATTTTTACAGGGACAGTGCACAGTAATCAATGTTTCAGTAAAAGTGCCAGTTTGAGCCAACCGGCTATTTTTCAACCGCAGTCCCTGGGCAGGTTTTTAAAATCAATTACAATACAGACAATCAATGAGCAGTGAGCACACGCAGAGCAACATAGAACAAGCAAGACATAGCATGCAGACAGAGCAACATAGCACAAAAAGCAACAAGACAAACCCATAAACGCAACAGTGTTTCCACACCTCACAAGCTACAGACAACAAGACAACATGGAAAGCAGCAATACACAGCTAGGGATTATGTTCACAAATCTGATTGACCTTTAGCCATGTCTTCATGTTTTTTGTGAAAGTGTGATAGGTGGTGCAGTTATGTGTGTCTGATGGCAGTGTATTCCAGACATGGGAAGCTCTCACAGAGAAAGCGGATTTACTAAAGGTGCTTTTCCTTAAGGGAACTATACAGTCACCTGTCATGGCAGACCTTGTGGATCTGCTGCCATATGTTTGGGTTTTCTGTTTAACAAAAGTACTGCGTGGAGGGGGAGCATGCCCATTTAGGATCTTGAATACAAGACATGCGTCGGTATATTGCACAAGATTTTCCCAACTCAGGAGCTCATGCTTTCTGAGGATGTAACAGTGATGATGGCTATTGGGCTTCCTATCAAGCACTTTGAGAGCCTGTTTGTAGACAGACTGAATGGGTTTTAATGTTGTACAGCAAGGCTGGCCCAAACAAGTCAAGAAGTATGTTAAGTGGGGAGTATCATAGATTTGAAATACAGTTTTGCTACCTCTGTAGTCAAACAATTTCCTATAAATCGGAAATTAGCTAGGTTGAATTGGTTATTTAAATTACCTTTTTCACCTGCTTTTTAAAAGAGAGGTTGGAATCAAGTATGATGCCAAGGTACTTAAAATCAGATACCACCTGGAGCTTCTCCCCTGACACATAGAAATCTGGCTCAGTAGCATCTGTTGCCCATTGAGATGCAAACACGAGTCACTGAGCCATTTGTAACTTGGACCATTACAGTAGTGAGTTCTTGTGCAGCTTGTTGTTTGCTATTTGCTGCACATATATCCCTGATTCATCTGCATACATTTGAACTTACGACCCAGTACAGACAGAAGGCAGATCATTAATGTACAGGCTGAACAGGAGGCCCCAGTATTGACCCTTGGGCACGCCCAATCATAGCTAAGAGTGGGCGACAGCTCATTGCTCACTCTGACACACTGAGTTCTGCCTTCGAGATGATATTTATCATCTCAAGCATCGGGGGAAAAGTTGAACTTGGACAATTTTGTGATGAGAACCTCATGGTTAACAGTATCAAAAGCCTTCCTTAGGTCCAGAAACACAGTCCCAACAACGCCCTCTTTGTCCATCTTGGACTTCCACATTTCCAGAGAAAGAATTTGGTCGTTCCTGTGGAGTTTGCTCTGAAGCCAAACTGCATGGAGTGTAATGTGAAGGGGCTGTTGTTGAGGTGGGCAATCAGTTATTCTGCTACACACTTTTCAACAACCTTCGACACCACAGGTAGTATACTAATGGCCTGTAGTTACTCACGTCAGCAGGGCACCCGGTTTAAAGATGGCCGTTAATATGGCCGACTTCCAGACCCTTGGAAACACCCCCTGACCAATAGATGTGTGGTGACCTTAGTAATGGGGCAATGAGGGACTCTTTGTAGTTTTTAAGAAAGGTAGAGTCCATCCCAAACACATCTTTGACTTTAGAGTTCTTTAGTGAGCTAATCACCTTGTTCACCTTTGACTCAGAAACCTCCCTTATGATGAAGACTGGTTGAGCGTCATTCACTAGCACTGAGCCCAAGAAACCAGGGGAGGGGTTCTGTGTCAGTACCCTGACAGAGTCAAAAAGTAGGAATAAAAGGCTATTGCTATTTTGGCTGCATCCTGTGTTAGATTGTTATCACCATGATTTCTAGTCTTTTTGCGTGTTTACTATGTCTTTCCCTGTTAACTTTTTTAGATTCTCCCAGATCAATTTAGAATTTCCCTTTGCTTCACCAATTATGTTAATAAAAAAGTTTGCCTTGGCCTGTCTGATTCTTTCATCACCTTATTTCTCAACATGGTAAACCTACGTCTGTCATGCTCTAATTGGGACTTTAGGGCTGTTTTAGAGCATGATCTCGTTCTTTCATCAGTTTCCAGATTTCTCCATTCAGCAAGAAGAGTGCTCTTTTGGCCAGGTTTGGAGCGGCCTTTCAGTTATGTCGATATAGGACTCGTTTTACAGTGGATATAGATACTTTTGTACCTGTTTCCTCCAGCATCTTCACAAGGTCTTTGCTGTTGTTCTGGGATTGATTTGCACTTTTCGCACCAAAGTACATTCATCTCTAGGAGACAGAATGCGTCTCCTTCCGAGGCGTATGCTGGCTGCGTGGTCCCATTGTGTTATACTTGCGTACTGTTGTTGTACAGATGAACGTGGTACCTTCAGGCGTTTGGAAATTGCTCCCAAGGATGAACCAGACATGTGAAGACATACCATTTTTTCTGAGGTCTTGGCCGATATCTGATTTTCCCATATGTCAAACAAAGAGACACTGAGTTTGAAGGTAGGCCTTGAATTCATCACAGGTACACCTCCAATTGACTCAAATTATGTCAATTAGCCTATCAGAAGCTTCTAAAGGCATGAAATGATTTTCTGGAATTTTCCAAGCTGTTTAAAGGCACACATCAACTTAGTGCATGTAACCTTCTGACCCACTGGAATTGTGATACAGTGAATTATAAGTGAAATAGTCTATCTGTAAACAATTGTTGGAAAAATTACTTGTGTCATGCACAAAGTAGATGTCCTCACCGACTTGCCAAAACTATAGTTTGTTAACAAAAAGTGGTGTGGTTGAGGAGTGGTTGAAAAAAACGAGTTTTAATGACTCCTACCTAAGTGTAAGAAACTTCCGACTTCAACTGTATATATAGGCCATATATCAATCTTCAACAAATGATCTATTCTGGATACAATTTGAATGGACTTGATAGAGAGAAAGAATGTGAGAGAGTGCTCACATTTAAACTGATTGAAAGCTATGATATTCGAGTGATACGCTGTTTTAAAACTGCAGCGGCAAAAAAAAAACTATCTTTACATTAAAAAATAAGGTGACCTCCGAAAGCCAGATGGAGATGTGTAAATTAGACATAGCATTCAGTCTTTATATTACTGTAGCATAGACTATGTTGCAGGAAATGTAGGCCTATCTGTCACAAGATAAAGAGTTACCGTGATGAGATGATAGGTCTACATGCATTATGAAATGTGCTCCGTACTGAGATGGGTTGTATGAGTGTTAATGATCATGCAGAGAGCAGAGAGAAGGACGTAGAGAAGCCACATTTAGACATCGAGTATCATTTAACAGTTCCATTTCACGTCATGCAGTTCACAGAAATAATTTGTTTTACAGTTTTTCCAACTGCTTACGCATGTTTTCAAAACTGTCTCCTTTTTTCAAAACTCACACCACAATTCCCAAAACTGCACACACAAAAATGCCAAATGCCTCACATCTCCTTCAAAATGTAACACTGCATTCAAAATGCCATAAACACATGTCAGAATGAAGCATTTGCATCAATGGCAAACACTGCTTTCATAATAGTACATTTTTGATATACCATGTAAACACTGTTGTTCTAAATCTAAAGCTCTTTGGTCTTTCATAGGCTTATATCTACATTTCAATACAATGTTCTACAGTGAAAGTAATCTGCTGAGAGGGTAACAAGTACACTGTAAACACCAATGCAATGTAGAAACAGAAAAATATTATTAGCCAAACATTACTGTTGATACAGTAGCATACAACAAAACCATAAACATATGTAAACCAAAAGTATATTCTTTAGAATACAGTAAAGAACAATTTGTGTGTGGTGGGTCCCGGGGGGGCAGTCCAGGAATTGGTAGGGGGGGGCAGTCACCAGTGCTAAGCTACGCCTCATCTCTTCTCCGGCCTGGGTCTGGCCACAATACTTCGTCCACATCACAAGATACGTTTTCTCTTGCCAAACATCGAGGGAAGTATCTCCCAGCATGGCGTATCCAACCTTGGACAGAGGCAAGAGAGGCAGAGGCAGCACACATAGTTATTATACCCACACGCTGTCCGGGACATTGGTAATTGCCCTCTGTCCTATTACATTTCTTCCGCGGCGCCTGGTTTTGGTGAGGTTGAAGCCAACCTCATCCACGTAAATAAATTCATGGCGAATTACATGGGCATCCCTCCAATACTCTCTGTAACAGACAAAAGGATATACAGATGAGTAAATATGGTATGTCTGAAGTACTGGAAGTAGTGTTGCATACATACCTCTACAAAGTCATGTCGCATATTCTTGACTCTGTCAGAGTTTCTCTCAAATGGCACCTTGTAAAGTTGTTTCATCGTCACTCGGTGCCGTTGGAGGATGCGTTGTATGGTCGACAGGATTACAGCATTGATGTTGTTAAATATGGTGTCATGATTCAAGATATGCTCTCTTATCTCTCGAATCCTAATTGCATTGTTGGCCAAAACCATATTTATAATTGCAGTCTCTTGTACATCTGTAAACAAGCGTCCTCGTCCTCCATGATGTCTTTGCCTTTCCACTCTGTACAGAATTCAAACACAGTATGTGTTCAGCATAGGAACTGTAAACAATGTACAAAAAAAGGTAGTACAGCATGATAACCAACCTCATTCATTCAATGCAGTGCAGTAAATGGATGGCTTAGAGTTACAAATGTTTATGCAATACTATGCAGTCATACGTATTTTACAGTACATTACTGTAATGCTGAAATAGTCATTAGATAGTTGCATACCTGTTCTCATTTCTGAAGGTTCGAATTATGGACGCCACTGTAAATCGACTCAAGTTGGGCTGGACTCTCAGTCCAGCCTCTCTCATGGTCAAACCGTGGTTGATCACATGATCAACAAGTGTTGCCCTAATCTCATCAGAGATGGCTTCTCTTCTTTGCCCTAGTCCTCTTCATCCTCTTCCTCTCCCTCCTACTCCTCTTGCTCTCTGTCCATTGTTGGCATCCATTGTTCAAAACAGGTAATCTGACCTTTTACCTATTTATAGGCCTATACTACAGTAAAGCAGTGATTGGTTAGTGATCAGTTAAGCTATTAGTGTTTTCACATGTGAGGAGTGTGTGTGTGACATGGTGAATAAGTGTAGCATTTTGATTGGTTGTGTTTGGAAAAGGAAAGCAAGTCACTTCCTGTTAGATTTTTGTGTTTTAGGTAGAGAATTGTGTGTAGTGTTTTGAAAAAAGTGTTTTATGCAATTGACAACTGAGTCAAAGGCTGAGAAATAGCTTATGGTTTTGCACTTTGAGTGAGAGGTTTCAAAAATCGTGTGACATGAAAAGATTTTGTGTGTAAGCAGTTGGAAAGAACTGTAACTTACAGGTTTTCGCTGATATTTATCCCGGGAAAAGGGAGTGGTTAATCTTGGTAAATCTTCGTAACGGGGTTCCCATCATTCAACCCTAACACACAACCTCTGTCTGGGCTTTGTTTCGACTGAAACATCACTCATTACCCCCCAGGCCCACCTGCTCAACCATATCTGCACATACCACTGTTCTCTCAGTGTGTGTGTGTGCGTGTGCGTGTGCGTGTGCGTGTGCGTGTGCGTGTGCGTGTGCGTGTGCGTGTGTGTGTGTGTGTGTGTGTGTCACTCTTTCCCAGAAGAACATGAAGGGTGAAGTAGTTCCACTCCCTGACCTAGTGACCTCTCACTTGAGGCTGATGTTGTGAATGTGAACAACAACTTGTCAAGGTTTACCACCAGCCATCTATCACAACCTCCACGTGTCAACCTTATGAATGTGTCAAACCTTACCTTAACAAGCCAGAGTTTGAATGACCTCAACAAGATAAGATCATTACTTTATTCTCCCCATGGGGRAATGTTGGTTGAGGCTCTGAGCGTACATAACAACACATAATGGAGACATAGTGCAGACAATAAATAATGGTAGAAAAAGTGCAGTTCATGAATAATCAATAGTTCATCTGTACACTATTCAACACTGAACACTATCAACTACAATGTTAGCTGTAGGCCAGTCCTCTGGTCCTCCTGGTGTTATAACTACAATGTTAGCTGTAGGCCAGTTTCCTCTGGTCCTCTTGGTTTTATAACTACAATGTTAGTTGTAAGCCAGCCCTCTGGTCCTTCCTGTGTTATACTACAATGTTAAGCTTGTAGGCCAGTCTTGTCGGTTACTACAATTGGTAGCCAGCCCTGTCCTCTGGTGTTATAGACTACAATGTTAGCTGTAGGCCAGTCCGCCTGGTCCTCCTCGGTGGTTATTAACTACAATGTTAGCTGTAACCAGCTCCTCTGGTCCTCTGGTGTTATAACTACGAGTAGAGACTCTCCTGTGTACTAATGTTTAGTTGTAAGCCAGCCCTCTGGTCCTTCTGGGTTATTAACTACAATGTTAGCCTGTAGGCCAGTTCCTCTGGTCACTCCTCTGGTGTTTAACTACAATGTAGCTGTGGCACAGTCTCTGGTCCTCCTGGTTTATAACTACAATGTTAGTGTTAGGGCCAGTCCTCTGGTCCTCCTGGTGTTAAACTACAATGTTAGCTGTAGGCCAGTCCTCTGTCCTCCT
>NW_019944996.1:23698-25796 GCF_002910315.2 Salvelinus sp. IW2-2015
GAGAGAGATTGAACAATGTAAGTAAATTAATAACTTGCCATGTCAATAAAGCAATCTGAATGAATTGAGAGAGAGAGAGGAGAAAGAGAGAGACGAGAGAGAGAAGAGAGAGAGAGAGAGAGAGAGAGAGAGAGAGAGAGAGAACAGAAAGAAGAGACACACAGAGAGGAGACAGAGAGAGAGAGAGAGAGAACCACATGAAGAAGAGGAGAGAGATCAGAGTAGTGAACACAGAGAGAAGAGAGAGAGAGAGAGAGAGAGAGGAGAGAGAGAGAGAGAGAGAAAGAACCAGTGAACAACACCATTGTAAATAACAACCCCATATTTATGCTATTTATTTTAACTTGTTGTGCTTTAAACATTTGTACATTGTTACAACACTGTAATATATATAATATGACATTGTAATGTCTTTATTGTTTTGAAACTCTGTATGTGTAATGTTTACTGTTAATTTGTATTGTTTATTTCACTTTGTATAATATCTACCTCACTTGCTTTGGCAATGTTAACAACATGTTTACCATGCCAATAAAGCCCTTGAATTGAATTGAATTGAATTGAGAGAGAGAGAGAAGAGAGAGAGAGAGAGAGAGAGAGAGAGAGAGAGAGAAGAGAGAGCGAGAGAGACACAGAGGAGAGAGACACACACAGAGACAGAGACAGACAGAGACACACAGACAGAGCGAGACACGCGACAGGGAGAGAGAGACAGAGAGAGGGAGAAAGACAGAGAGACACACACAGAGACAGAGAGACAGAGACAGAGACAGAGACAGAGACACAGACAGACAGACAGACAGACAGACAGACAGACAGACAGACAGACAGACAGACAGACAGACAGAGAGAGAGAGAGAGAGAGAGAGAGAGTGAGACCTAATACCTAACATATCATCCCAGCCAACAGCATCCTCCCCATTGGAGCCAGCCAATAACCAGCCACACAGAGAGAGAAGCCCTCAAAGGAAGGGAGAGAAGTCGGAGACATAAGATACTTCCTCAGAGAGTCTGGGTTTAAACCCTGAGGAATGTCTCCAACACACAGAAGCAGCCAGGAGATCAGCTTTACAAAGCCTTTAAACATCAGTGAACAACCGTCATGGTGGTTGGAGGGCAGAGGAGGAAGACCGGCCAATCACACCAGAGATAAAGCAATCTACAGTCATGGTGTTTGGAGGGCAGAGGAGGAAGACCGGCCAATCACACCAGAGATAAAGCAATCTTGAGTCATGTTCATTTGGGCATGCAATAGAAAATGTTTTAAAACATTTTGCAACGGAAAATCTGTACAAGTGTTTCTTATTGGAAAATTCCAGGTAGTCCCTCCCTATTTTAGTACATGTTTCTCTGTTTGATGCCTGAGTTAGAAAGCAGTATGGAGGAAGGGGAAGGGGGAAGGGTTTGAGCGTTGCACAATGCTCACTTGGCAGACATGTCCGGAGAAGCCGGCCACACAGAGGCAGGTGAATCCGTGGACCTGGTCTTGGCACCGCCCGCCATTCAGACAGGGAGCGCCGGCACATTCATCCACATCTCTCTCACAGTGGCCTCCAGAGTAACCCGCAGGACACACACAGCTGTACCCGTTCACCAGGTCCTGTTAGAGACAAACATAAAGGGGTCATTAGAGAACCATAACGGGTTCATTAGAGAACCATAAAGGGTCAAGGGTGTCATTAGAGAACCAAAACGGGTTCATTTAGACAACCATAAAGGGTGTCATTAGAAGAACCATAATCGGGTTCAATTAGAGAACCATAACGGGGTCATTAGAGAACCATACAAGGTTCATTAGAGAACCATAACGGGTTATTAGAGAACCATAAAGGGTGTCCCATAGTATAGAGAACCAATAACGGGTTCAATATTAGAAAACCAATAAAGGGTCATTAGAGAACCATAACGGGTTCATTAAGAGAACCATAAGAGGGTCATTAGAGAAACCATAAAGGTTCATTAGAACCTAACGGGTTCATTAGACAACCATAACAATGGGTTCATTAGAACAAAAGGGTCATTAGAGAACAATAACGGGTTCATTAGAGAACCATAAAGGGGTCCATTAGAGAACCATAAGGGTTCAATTAGAGAACCA
>NW_019944996.1:26876-33587 GCF_002910315.2 Salvelinus sp. IW2-2015
ACACACTGAGAGCAGCACCACTATTAGGGTTAACCCACTGAGAGCAGCACCACTATGAGGGTTTAACCCCACTGAGAGCAGGCCCACTATGAGGGTTTAACCACTGAGAGCAGGCCACTATAGGGTTTAACCCACTGAGAGCAGCACCACTATGAGGTTGTTTAACCCACTGAGAGCAGCACCACTATGAGGGTTTAACCCACTGAGGTAGCACCACTATGGGGGTTTAACACTGTGAGCCCCTAGGCCACTAGGGGGTTAACCCACTGAGAACAGCACACTATGAGGGTTTAACCCACTGAGAGCCAGCACCACTATGGAGGGTTTAACCCACTGAGAGCAGCACACTGAGAGGGTTTAACCACTGTGAGCAGCACCACTATGAGGGTTAACCCACTGAGAGCAGCACCACATGAGGTTTACCCCTGAGGCAGCCACCACTATGAGGGTTTACCCACTGAGAGCAGCACCACTATGGGGTTTAACCACTGAGAACAGCACCACTATGAGGTTTAACCACTGAGACCAGCACCACTATGGGGGTTAACCACTGTGAGCAGCACCACTGGAGCAGGCCACTATGGGTTAACCCACTGAGAGCACACCACAATGAGGGTTTAACCACTGAGAGCAGGCCCACTATGGGGTTTTAACCCACTGTGAGCAGCACCACTATGGGGGTTAACACACTGAGAGCAGCACAACTACGAGGGTTTAACCACGAGAGCAGCACCACTGAGAGCGGGCACCACTGAGAGCAGGCCCACTATGGGGTTTAACCACTGAGAGCAGCACTATGGGGGTTTAACCCACTGAGAGCAGCCCACTATGGGGGTTTAACCCACTGTGAGCAGCACCACTATGAGGGTTTAACCCACTGTGAGCAGCACCACTATGGGGGTTTAACCCACTGAGAGCAGCACCACTATGGGGGTTAACCACTGAAGGCAGCACCACTATGGGGTTTAACCCACTGAGAGCAGCACCACTATGGGGGTTTAACCCACTGAGAGCAGCACCACTGAGAGCAGCACCACTGAGAGCAGCACCACTGAGAGCATGGTAACTTCCTATAATTTGCCCAGTACCTTCCTCTACTGCCTCTCCCTTTCTCTTACACCATTGTATCTGCTGTAGAGGAGACAAAGAGTTTATTCAACTAGTAAATCTCTTCTCTGTAGTGATGTACATGGTATAAGGGTTTCTATTATAGGCTGACAGGTAGTGGGTCTTCAATTCTCTCTGTTATCTCTGTCTGTCCCGTCAGCCCAGCCCAGAGCTTGGATCTCTGTATCTGTTATTAGGACCTTTATGTTAGTTAGACTGGCTGTCTAAATCAGGTTGAGTTCTATTCCATACTCGATTCAGGTTGTAAGGTGCTTTGCAGTCTCTTTGTGTGGCTGTTTCTGGAAGTCCATCATGTGAAACACAATAGTTATTACGTCATAGCTCAGTTGGTTTGATTCCCGGGTCCACCGGTACATAAAAATGTATTGCGAGCATGACTGTAAGTCGGGTTGCGTGCCTCAACGTAGGTTACGTGGCCTCAACGTAGGTTACGTGGCCTCAACGTAGGTTGCGTGCCTCAACGTAGGTTGCGTGGCCTCAACGTAGGTTGCGTGGCCTCAACGTAGGTTGCGTGGCCTCAACGTAGGTTGCGTGGCCTCAACGTAGGTTGCGTGGCCTCAACGTAGTTGTGGCCTCAACATAGTTACGTGGCCTCAACATAGGTACGTGGCCTCAACATAGGTTGCGTGGCCTCAACGTAGTTGCGTGGCTCAACTGATGTATTGAATACCATGTGATGAGTGCGTGTGTGACAGTATATAAGTATGCTAATGTATTGGTGTTTGGGCAGTGGCGTAAAGTACTTCAGTAAAATATATCTATACATTACATTACTATTTATATGTTTGGAAACTTTTACTTTTACTAACCTACATTCTGAAATAAAAAGAATGTACTTTTTTACTTTACATACATTTTCGCCGGCACCCAAAAGTTACATTTTGACAGGAATATTTTCCAATTCACACATTTATCAAGAGAACATCCCTGGTCATCCCCACTGCCTCTGATCTTGTGGACTCACTAAAAGAAACATCCCTGGTCATCCCCACTGCCTCTGATCTGTGGGACTCACTAAACAGAGAACATCCCTGGTCATCCCTACTGCCTCTGATCTGAGGGACTCACTAAACAGAGAACATCCCTGGTCATCCCTACTGCCCTGATCTGGAGGACTCACTAAACAGAGAACATCCCTGGTCATCCTACTGCCTGATCTGGAGGACTCACTAAACAGAGAACATCCCTGGTCATCCCTTCTAGCCTCTGATCTGGTGGACTCACTAAACAGAGAACATCCCTGGTCATCCCTACTGCCTCTGATCTGGTGGACTCACTAAACAGAGAACATCCTGTCATCCCTACTGCCTCTGATCAGGAGGACTCACTAAACAGAGAACATCCCTGGTAATCCCTACTGCCTCTGATCTGGAGGACTCACTAAACAGAGAACATCCCTGGTCATCCCTACTGCCTCTGATCTGGAGAACTCACTTAATAGAGAACATCCCTGGTCATCTCTACTGCCTCTGATCTTTGTGGACTCACTAAACAGAGAACATTCCTGGTCATCCCTACTGCTCTGATCTGGAGGACTCACTAAACAGAGAACATCCTGGTCTTCCTACTGCCTCTGATCAGGAGGACTCACTAAACAGAGAACATCCCTGTCATCCCTACTGCCTCTGATCAGGAGGACTCACTAAACAGAGAACATCCCTGGTCATCCCTACTGGCTCTGATCTGGAGGACTCACTAAACAGAGAACATCCCTGGTCATCCCTACTGCCTCTGATCTGGAGGACTCACTAAACACAAATGCATCGTTTGTAATGATGTCTGATTGCTGGAGTGTGCCCCTGGCGATCCGTCAATAAAAAAAGAAAATGGTGCTGTCTGGTTTAATATAACGATTTTGAAATGATTTACACTTTTAGTCAAGTATGACAATGTAGTACTTTTTCCACCAGTGGATGTGGGCGGGGTATTAGCGTTTCTTTCACATCAGTTTAGCCAAGTGTGTCTGGGTAAGCGTTATCTAATATTTATATTACACTGTAAACAACACACTGTCACAGCCCTGTGTATGTGTGAATGACAGGGTTACACCATAACAACACTAGTTTACTCATCCCTCTCACTGTTAGTCAATAGCTTGGTTCCTGTAACACTAGTTAAACATCCCTCTCACTGTGAGTCAATAGCTTGGTTCCTGTAACACTAGTATAATCATCCCTCTCACTGTGAGTCAATAGCTTGGTTTCCTGTAAAACTAGTTTAATCATCCCTCTCACTGTGAGTCAATAGCTTGGTTCATGTAACACTAGTTTAATCATCCCTCCACTGTGAGTCAATAGCTTGGTTCATGTAACACTAGTTACTCATCCCTCTCACTCTGTGAGTCAATAGCTTGGTTCATGTAACACTAGTTTAATCATCCTCTCACTGTCAGTCAATAGTTGGTTCATGTAACACTAGTTTAATCATCCCTCTCATTGTTAGTCAATAGCTTGTTCATGTAACACTAGTTTAATCATCCCTCTCACTGTGAGTCAATAGCTTGGTTCCTGTAACACTAGTTTTTAATCATCCCTCTCATTGTTAGTCAATAGCTTGGTTCATGTAACACTAGTTTAATCACCCTCTCATTGTTAGTCAATAGCTTGGTTCATGTAACACTAGTTTAATCATCCTCTCACTGTGAGTCAATAGCTTGGTTCATGTAACACTAGTTTAATCATCCCTCTCACTGTTAGTCAAAAGTTTGTTCCTGTAACACTAGTTTAAACATCCCTCTCACTGTTAGTCAATAGCTTGGTTCCTGTAACACTAGTTTAAACATCCCTCTCACTGTTAGTCAGTAGCTTGGTTTATGTAACACTAGTTTAAACATCCCTCTCATTGTGAGTCAATAGTTTGGTTCGTAACACTAGTTTAATCATCCCTCTCACTGTGAGTCAATAGCTTGGTTCATGTAACACTAGTTTAAACACCCTCTCAC
Source organism: Salvelinus sp. IW2-2015 (assembly GCF_002910315.2). Taxonomy (NCBI): domain Eukaryota; kingdom Metazoa; phylum Chordata; class Actinopteri; order Salmoniformes; family Salmonidae; genus Salvelinus; species Salvelinus sp. IW2-2015. The sequence goes on from NW_019944996.1 coordinate 30,946, forward strand.
TGTGAGTCAATAGCTTGGTTCCTGTAACACTAGTTTAAACATCCCTCTCACTGTGAGTCAATAGCTTGGTTCCTGTAACACTAGTTTATCATCCCTCTCACTGTAGTCAATAGTTTGGTTCCTGTAACACTAGTTTAAACAACCTCTCACTGTATCAATAGCTTGGTTCCTGTAACACTAGTTTAAACATCCCCCACTCGTGAGTCAATAGCTTGGTTCCTGTAACACTAGTTTAATCATCCCTCTCACTGTAGTCAATAGCTTGGTTCATGTAACACTAGTTTTAACATCCCTCTCACTGTGAGTCAATAGTTGGTTCCTGTTACACTAGTTTAAACACCCTCTCACTGTGAGTCAATAGCTTGGTTCCTGTACACTAGTTTAAAACCTCTCATCTCTATACTTGATGTCAATAACTGCAGTATAGGTTCATCATGCAAACTAGTACACTGTTAATCATCCCTCTCACTGTTAGTCAATAGCTTGGTTCCTGTAACACTAGTTTAAACATCCCTCTCACTGTGAGTCAATAGCTTGGTTCCTGTCATTTTAATTTCTCCAGTCAAAATCCTCAGATGGGACTTAAAAGACAGAATGGCCAGACGGACAGCTTTCATCTAGCTGGGTGGTTAGAATAGAATCATAAAAAAATATAAACAGAGTAGTAAATATGATAGAATATAACAGAATAGAATATGATAGAATAAACAGAATAGAATATGATATAGAAATATAACAGAATTTGATATATATAGATAGAAGTATAACAGAATTTAGAAGTTTTGTATAATAGAATATAACAGAATAAAATAGAACAGAGTATAATATGATATAACAGAACAGAATAAAATATGATAGAATAGAATATGATAGAATAGAATAGAATATGATAGAATAGAATATGATAGAATAGAATATGATAGAATAGAATATGATAGAATAGAATAAAATAGAACAGAGTATAATATGATATAACAGAACAGAATAAAATATGACAGAATAGAATATGATAGAATAGAATAGAATATGATAGAATAGGATAGAATATAACAGAATATGATAGAATAGAACAGAATATGATAGAATACAACAGAATATGATAGAATACAACAGAATATGATAGAATATAATAGAATATGTTAGAATAGAATAGAATATGATAGAATATAACATAATTGAATATGATATGATAGAATAGAACAGAATATAATAGAATAGAACATAATTGAATATGATATGATAGAATACAACAGAATAGAATATGATATGATAGAATACAACAGAATAGAATATGATATGATAGAATACAACAGAATAGAATATGATAGAATATAACAGAATATGATAGAATAGAACAGAATATGATAGAATATAACAGAATATGATAGAATATAACAGAATATGATAGAATGGAATATAATATGATAGAATATAACAGATTATGATAGAATATAATATGATAGAATAGAACAGAATATGATTGTCACGCTCGTCGTAATCCTCCTCGTCTGAGGAGGAGCAAGGATCGGACCAAAGCGCAGCGTGGTTTGAATACATACTTTAATATATTAAACGAAGACGAACACGAAGAACACTTGACAACTACAAAACAATAAACGACGTGAACAAACGAACGAAAACAGTACCGTATGGCGAACAAACACAGACACGGCAACAATCACCCACAAACAAACAGTGAAAACAGTCAACCTTAATATGGTTCCCAATCAGAGACAATGACAAACACCTGCCTCTAATTGAGAACCATATTAGGCCAAACAATAAACCCAACATAGAAATACATAACATAGAATGCCCACCCAGCTCACGTCCTGACCAACTAAACAAGACTGAACAAAGGAAATAAGGTCAGGAACGTGACAATGATAGAATAGAACATAATAGAATATGATATGATAGAATAGAACAGAATAGAACAGAATAGAACAGAATATGATATGATAGAATAGAAGATAGTAGAATAGAATATGATAGAATATAATAGAACATGATAGAATATAATATGATAGAATATAATAGAACATGATAGAATAGAATGTGATAGAATATAATAGAACATGATAGAATAGAATGTGATAGAATATAACACATAGGATAGAATAGAAGATAACAGAATATAATAGAACAGAATATAACATAATAAAATACTGTGTAGGGTTATTCTACTGGTGTTGTTGTAGCATATTTGACCTAAAGTAGCTAGTGACAGACCCCAGGAAGACTATAGCGGACGCTAAAGTGCCCTATTCCCTATGTAGTGCACTACTTTTGACTAGGGTCCATTGGGCTCTGTTTAAAGTAGTGGACTATATAGGGGATAGGGTGCCATTTGGGACACAGTTCAAAGCCAGTTATTTGGTTGGTTCTCTAGCTTACAGTGTGCAATGTGTTGTGAAGAATGAAAGTTCAAGTCTTGGGTCTGCTCAAAGCTTGGGTCTGGTCTCTGGTACAGAATCTCTTTGGCTGTTAGATATCATGCAGACAGACACATGGGATTATAGTCCAGTGGATTATAGCTCAATTGATGATATCCCCGTTGATTATAGTCCAGGTTATGATAGCTCAGTTGATAGCTCAGTTGATGATAGCTCAGTTGATGATAGCTCAGTTGATGATAGCTC